>NW_022589715.1:36279724-36365496 GCF_004348235.1 Phoca vitulina
GAACACAAGCAGGGGGAGCGGGAGAGGGAGAAGCAGGCTTCCCGTGGGGCAGGGAGCCTGATGCGGGGCTCGATCCCAGGACCCTGGGATCATGACCTGAGCCGAAGGCAGACGCTTAACGACTGAGCCACCCAGGTGCCCCCAAAACAATTTTCAAGACCCTTCAATTCAACTGTTATTTTAAGTTCACATAATCTTTCCCCCCAAGCCCAAGTTAAAGTTTGGGAGATGTTCTGGACATCTCCACACCATGAATCACTTACCAAGACCTGTGGATCCTCTTTCCTAATGCTTCTCCAATATGTTCCCTTCTTTCCATCTCTACCAATATCCCAGTCCAAGTGACCCCCACTTCTCACCTCACTTCTGTCAATAGGCTTTTAACTGCTCTCTCTCCTTATGCCCTACTCTGAACCAGTTGGAGTGTTCCAATAAAACCGTATCTCTCTGGAGCTTCTCATTGCTGTGGGGATAACTTCCAAAATCTTTACTTGGACCTGCAAGTCCTGCAGAATCTTGCCCCAACTCACTCTCTGGCCTTATTTCTATCCAACGTTACTATTCATATTCCAGCCTTTCCCACTTTTTTTCAGATCCTTCAATGTTCTATTCTCCTTTCTGTCTTCAGGCTTTCCCTTCTTTTCAATGCTTTTCCCCAAACTATGGCATACTCAGCTTAACAATCACTTGCTTACAAAAGTTCACTTTGCTCTCTCCACCTAGGTCAGGTCAAATATGTATATCATCATACACCAGCCTGCTGTATAATGATCACAATTCTAATTATTTGTTTATCTGCCTATTATCCCTGCCTCCCCTGCTCGACATGTCCCTCACTCCCAAAACATATTATATACATAAACTTTGTTAGGCAGGGACCATGGAGGTCTTGTTCTCTACTGGATCTCCAGCTCTAAGAACAGTTCATACTACATAATATAAATAACCACCAAACTGTTGAATAGCTCCACTCCTGGGAGAAAAAAATATTCCATAGCTTTAGTGCTAGAGCCAAGGATGGCTCCACCAAAAACTAAACCTGGATAAAGAACAGCAGGAACTAAACCATCTTCTCTGAAAGGAACTTGATCTTGTTCATCCTAAACACCTTATTTTGAGCATCAGTAAAATCAGGGGTACAAATAGCTACTGGACATTGTTCATAATTGCAGGGATATTCTAATAAAACAATTTTGATGAACACACTTTCTAAACTATAAAGAGTTATGCTATACAAATGTAAGTTATTACTGGGATATGTGTGTATATGTGTGTATAAATGTTGATTTGAAGATGTATTTAGATATAATTATAAATATTTATATTTTCCCAACTGTGCTGTGATTTTTTTCAAGGGTAGAGATTGTGTCTTTCTTTTAGTGAAGTAAAAATTATGTTTGTTTTTCAAAGCCTAAACAAGTAATGTCTTCTTTTCTAGGTCTTACCCAGTAATGGTTACACAATGGTTGTCTACAAATGGTTTATGAATGAAGAGTTCAATGGTCTTTAGTAATCAAGAAGCAAAAAGCCATGCATAGTGACAGGCTCTGCAAGGAATTGCTAATAAGCAGATTACACATAGCTTTTCTCAGGGAAGCTTGTGCATCCCTCTGTACTTGCTTTCAAACATACTCACAGATGAATGCAGTGGTCCTGGATCCGAGTACGAAACACTTGTGATTTATATGAGACCTGATGGGAAAGGGCTTATCTTCGTATTTTCCCTAAGAAGAAGCCCAGTGAAGTAGCAATCTTTTCTTGCTAATCAGGATTAAAATGTACAGATTTAGCAACAGAAATATGAGGAAATTATCTAATCATCTATTTCAGAATGAATTCTTAAATGTATTACTTTTAAGTTTCAAAACTGATAAAAAGTAATTTTTCTTATCTATGATCAAAAAAAAAAATTAGGTATGTTAATATAAACCCACAGGGAAAAATGTAGCAGGGAAAGAAAATTATGAACAACACAAACCATTATAATCAAAACGGTATGGTATCAGGGGCTCCTGGGTGGCTCAGTCAGTTAAGTGTCCAATTCTTGATTTCGGCTCAGGTCATGATCTCAGGGTCATGAGATCGAGCCCCTACATCTGACTCTGCGCTCAGTGGGGAGTCTGCTTGAGATTCTTTCTCTCCCTCTCCCTCTGCTTCTCCCAACTGCCCCCACTCCCTCTTTGTCTCTCTCTCTATAATAAATAAATAAATCTTAAAAAAAAAAAACAGTATGGTATCAGAATAGGAATAGACGGAGAGATCTGTGGAACACACTAGAGAAACCACAAAAAGTCAATAGTAGGAATTGAATATACAGGAAGATGCAATTTCAATCTAATGAAGAAAGGATAATTTATTTAAAAATAACAACAATGCCAGTAGCTATCCCTCTGAGAAAGAAAAAATATCATATGCTAAAATTCCAGTTTGCTTAAAAATTTAAATGTAAACCTAAACCAATAAAAATATTAGAAAAAACTTTAGAGACTGAATTTCCAACCTAGATATTAAAGTAAAACTAGACATATCCGAATGTGCACAAATTACAATTTTTGAACAACAAATGATTCTATAAACAAAATCCATTGGCAGATAATATATTAAGATTTTGCAATCCAGGTGACATAAAAGTTTTAAAATCTAAAGTCCACAAATAGCTCTTCAAATTGATAACAAAAGGATCTACCACTCACGCTGATGCATCTTGAAAACATTATGCCACGTGAAAGAAGCCAGACACAAGAGGTCACATATTGTGTGATTCCATTCATATGAAATATCCAGAATAGGTAAATCCATACTGACAGAAAGCAAATTGGTGGCTGCCAGAGACTGGGGAGAAGGAGAAATGAGGAATAACTGCATAGATACGGGGTCTGGGGGTAGGCAATAGAGATGTTTTGGAACTAGATAGACATGGGCCTGCACAACATTGGGAATGTACTAAGTGCCACTGAGTTGTTCACTTTAAAATGATTAGTTTTAGGTTATGTGAATTTCACCTCAATTAAAAAAAAAAAAAGACATACCATCCAATTGATGTACAAAGCATTTTATTTTATTTTATTTTATTTTTATTTTATTTTTTTAAAGATTTTATTTATTTATTTGACAGAGAGAGACACAGTGAGAGAGGGAACACAAGCAGGGGGAGTGGGAGAGGGAGAAGCAGGCTTCCCGCCGAGCAGGGAGACCGATGCAGGGCTCGATCCCAGGACCCTGGGATTGTGACCTGAGCCGAAGGCAGACACTTAACAACTGAGCCACCCAGGCGCCCCCAATTGATGTACAAAGCATTTGAATAGACATTTCGCAAAAGAGTAAATCCTAATGGCCAATAAATTTATAAAATATATTCACCACCCCCTGGCAGACAGAAAAATGTAAATTCCATGAGATAGTTCATGTCCATCAGATTTGCAAAATTTACACAGAGAAGTAACACCTACTTCTGGTGAGGACTCAGAAAAATGATTTCATTTAACAATGAAAGCTGTAAATGTGAATTGCTCCCGAACTTTTTTGAAAATAATCCAGACGGATCTATAAAAATTAAAATTGTATATACCCTAGTTCTAGTAATCCTATTTCTGGGAATGAATCTCAAAAATAAAAGCATCAGTAGGTAACAAGTATGTTTACTGAAACACAAAGAACTGGAAACAAACAAAAATGCCTTCAATAGGGAAATGGTTGAAGATCAAACGAATAGGAGGGATCTTTTTCCCCAATGTCATGTGACAACATGCAGAGAAGTCCATTTACTGACATCTCATTTTTGTAAAACAAAGGGAATAGGTATGTTTATATATGATTATATGAACATGAAGAAAGTCACAGAAGCATTGGGGAGGGGGAGATGCTGATGGTCTAAGGAGGAAAAAGGGGAGAGGGAAACAGAGAAAGGGAAAAAGAACAACAGCAACAACAAAACCCGTAATATTTATAGTCTCACTTTAAGCAAGTAGGAGAAAACTCAGCAATAAAGGCCTTGAAACAAGGAGACCCCCATCTGGGTGGAACAAGTCCAATCTGGGACACCCGGAAAGGCTCCCACAGTTTATCAAAACTCCTCCCTTGGCCACAGTGATTAAGGAGTTAAGGTCTTTTGTTTTGTTTGCTCAAAAAAGAGCAATGTGAGTGCAGGGGCGGGGGGGCGGGGGTGGGCGGAGGGAGAAGGAGAGAAAGAATCCTAAGCAGGCTCCCTGCCCAGCACAGAGCCCCATGCGGGGCTCCATCTCACAACCCTGAGATCATGACCTCAGCTGAAATCAGGAGTAGGACACTTAACCGACTGAGCCACCCAGGCACCCCAAGGATTTAGGGGTTTTAACCTGTCTTAAAAGGAAGATTGTGAGATTGGTATCAAAAGCCACAATACATCTGATATGCTTGAATAAGGGCTCCTCTCCTTTTTGGCAGTAGGACTTTGGGCAAGCTATTTAAATTATTTAACCCAAAGTTTCATGTATACTTCTATACATTTAGAATAATTGCACCTGAGCAATAGGGCTGTAGTGAATATCTAGTGAGACAATACACTGGAAATTCTTATTACAATGCCAGGCACTCTGAGCTTTCAGTAAATGGGAACTAGTAGAAGTGAGGCAAGAACCCAAAACTATAGAAAACTCCAATCTAATACTTTCCCCTCTACCTATGCTGGTCTTCCACTACTGGAACTTGAAGAGACTTTCCTAATTAAAAATCAACCAAATGGACGTGGTAGGCAACCGTATCTGGCTATTTGCCTCACGGTATTTGCACTTGCCTCTGCTTCTACCTATAATGCTCTTCCTCAGATATTCATGTGGCTCTTCCTTCCATTTCTTCCACGCCTTTGCTTCAAAGTCACCCTCTTATTCCCTAACCTTCCTAGCTAATATTTCAACAAAACAAAACTAAAAAACTTTGACATTTCATATCCTTTTTTTTTTTTTTTTGCTCTATTTTACCTATTTATCTTATTTACTGCCTGTCTTCCCTTCTCAAATATAGGTTATTTTTCATCTTCCCCACTACAATGTAAGTCAGGGATTTTGGTCTATTCTCTTTTCTTCTGTATGTCTAGTACCTAGATAAGTGGTACATTCTAGGTACTTCATAAATATTTGTTTAATGAATGAGAAACATTGTTTAAATTTTCATTGAGATAATAGATACTATCAGCATACATATATTCACATAACATACACACATATATAGAAACACATACATATACATGTAACATCATCATTATTAATAACATGTAAAATGTGAAGAAAAACATGATAACTTTAAAAGGAAGACATTTTTACACAAGTTTATTGAGTTAAAATCAAGCTCCTCTTTTCAGACTTGAAGTGAACACATCAAAGATTTCAAATTGATGTTTTACATAAAATTAATGAGTCAACCAGGACAGTTGAAAATATTGTCTTCATATTGTTGAGGTCTCACAAAAGGGAATTAATATATGTAGAATACAGGTGTTTTGGGGGATTGAGCTTTAAGAAAGGAAATAGCCCCTGATCCAAGAGAAGGAGTCCTTAATAGTACAAGGCTATCTCTAATTAAATAACACAAAGAAACAAGATGTCATGAGTGAAAGATGTCTTCTTAATCCTGAACCTCAGATTTTACTGTAGAAACACATTCCTGAGAATAACTAACATTGCCCCATAGCTACCACTTAGTGGCTTTTGGGTCATGACCCTAGGAGGCATGGCAAGGCAGGCTTCTCTTAGAGAGATTCACAGATGGCATTGCCACACAGGAAAAAGACAGAAGTTAATTCCCAAAGAGACCTAAAATCTTGACTGCAATAAAAACATATTCATTAGAAGAGGAAGGAAGTTTATACTGATAGGAATTCATTTTTTCATAGGTTTGAAGTGAGATATTTCCATTATCATCAGATGTAAGAGTACATGAGATCTTGCGAGGACATTTTTAAAAGCAAGACTATGTCTATAAATTGAGGAAATATCAATTAAAATATGCTTTCTCAGGCCAAGCCAATCAATTAATTTCTAACTGTTCACCCACTAGCCACCTGGTGCCCAGCCCTTTCCTGAGCTCTGCGAAGGACACAAAAGAAACATGACATGATCCTCTCCTTTAGGAGGCTTGCAGTCTATTAGCTGGGAAAACCAAACTGGCATCTAGGAAATAAGCTGAGAGCAATTCAGCTTTGCCAGTATAGTTACAGGAGAGCAGATGTCGTCACCTCCGATAAGGTAGGTTCTGACCGTGTCGCGAAGAGATGGGTGGGACAGGAGAGGCTGAGGGAACCACGGAGAGGCCCTGCAGGGGGCAGTGAGCACAGCCCCCGTACAGGGCTGCAGGCCAAGGAATAAGGCAGGACAAGTCAGTGAAGTGAAATTGTGCAGGACCTGAACATCCAGATGGAGGAATTTGGGTTGCATGCCAACCAAAAGGAGAAACATGAAGGTTGGAATTTGATCCTTCGCCTTCCTGCTCCACCGTCACTTCTCTTTATAAGGCACAGATCTCAGATTTCTTCAGTTTGAGATGAGGGCTATTTGGCTTTTCCAAATCCTCTGAAAAGTGCCCAGAGAGGCCATTTTGCTAAGTGTCTTGCTACAACCAAACTTGTTTCTTTAAAGCACGATGAATTCCACTGTGTATATTTGTGCATGTTAGTTGCTGTCCCTTTCACCTCACACAATCATCAGTGGCACCAAGACTGCAACATTTGAGCCAATCCTGACTCAGCCATAGGGCATTGGAGCCTCAATCCCTCCCTGAGATTAGGGACCTTAAAGTGCTCCCTATGGTGTGCAGCCTATTTCCCAGAACCTGTGATCTTTGTCCAGGTTATATAACTATCCTTCTGCTTCAGTTTCCAGAAGGTATTCTAGCTCCCTGGGATTCACTCTTTTCTTCAGTGGGGCTGATGCCTTATCTTGAACTTCAGCTTATTTGCTTGGGGCCTGGACTTGGTTCTCTAACCAATATTCTGCTCCTGGTGCCTGGACTCGTCTTCTATACTCACAGTTCCTCTTTCAGCATAGTCAGATATTTCTGGAATAATGTTCATTGCATATGTTGCTATTAATAGAACTCACACCAGAGATTCTTGCTGTCATGGCCTCCCATCCAATAGATCAGATCCCATCAGATGGGTATCCTGCTAGCCTGGATTTTTGGATTCCAGTTGGACAGATGACCTGACCTATGTGGTAAATACTGTGATGTGCCACCCAGACCCCCTTCAATAAAAGACAAATTGTCCAGGTTTGCTGTCAGCAGTCTTCAGTTGTCGGCACTTTCAGGGATCTCCCAACTCTAAGACAGTGGCCTTAAGTTCACTCCCCTTCTTGGAGCAGTGCACATACTGATCACTGGGACACATCCTGGTCCAACACTGAGAGGTCATCCTACCTCTAGAGCTCCCTATTGGGTCATTCTAAGTAGACGTGAAGTCTATATCAGACCTAGAACTCCCCTTCTGCTCAGTTCTCCTTCCACAGGCGTTGATCCCCAGGGCATTCCGTTATAAACACGCCATCCACAAATCATTATCTCAGAGTCTGCATCCTGGGGAACCCAACTTATGTCCCACTATGACTGGGTCACTCCCCCAGCACAAAGCACAAGCCCTGTACATTTTGTTTTACTGTCCTTTTCACTTTAGCTCACATCTGAAGGCACGTGCCTTCAAGGCACATCTTTGGTTGAGGTTATGAAAACTTCTTAGCAAAATTTGGGGGGGACTTTTAGTATAATTTCCCAACAATAATACTTTTTCTCCTAAAAATGACAAATCTAGAAATGGTCATATTCTCATTAGAAGATCTGTTATAATTTCAAGTACCTTAAAGTCTAAAATGAAGCTTTTGACAAAGATCATATTTTATATTTGTATGATTTTAGCCTATTTACTTACGGTAACAGAACCCAAATAGTAAAGACTCAATGATACTTAGCTTGGAGTAGGGCCACTTATCTCTCTCCTTCATATAGAATAGTCGTACTTGCTGGTAATCATGTGCTTATCAATGGAAAGCCTAGGAGTCACTTTGGAATACGTGGGGACATTTTTGGTAGTTACAGTGATGGAGAGGATCCTTTCAGCATTCAGTGCATGGAGGCCAGGATGCTAAGTATCTTGCAATAAGTGAGTCAATCTAATACATAACAAAAAAACCAACCTACATCCTGAATAATTTTCTATTGTCTTGCAACACATTCGTGTACTTGAAAACCCCATTTATAATGATTTGAGCCTGGGATCTAACTCCATTTTACGCATCAACACAAAGCATTTCTGCCACAAATTTATTTTATTTTATTTTTTTAATATTTTATTTATTTGCGAGAGAGAGAATGAGAGACAGAGAGCATGAGAGGGAGGAGGGTCAGAGGGAGAAGCAGACCCCCTGCTGAGCAGGGAGCCCGATGTGGGACTCGATCCCGGGACTCCAGGATGATGACCTGAGCCGAGGGCAGTCGCTTAACCAACTGAGCCACCCAGGCGCCCTCTGCCACAAATTTAACATGAACTGAATTTTCTGGCAATGCAACGACCATGTCATCAAGGGAAGATTACACACGATCTTGTTCATAACCTGACCGAGAGTTATTCATCATCTGGTAAAGCACTTCACTGATGGCAAAGCCACTCCTGTGTCTGAATAGCCAACACATCATAGCTGTACCAGCAGTGTTGAGGCACCACCACCGTGGACCTTACGGGCCAGTCTTGGCCAACTTTGTTCCATCTCCTGGTGTAGTTCTCCCCATCACTCACATCCTGAGATACATATTACTTTATTTTATAAATCCATACTCCTTTTTCCTTTATCATTACAATTAGTGAATTATGTTGATTCCTAAAACAATTCATGTGTATAGCAAGTTATATTAAATATGAATTTCGTCTCAAAATAGAAAGGGGAGTTACAAAATATTTATAGCAAAAAGATTAATGACTCAAATAAGGTTGAGAAACATCCACGCAGGATATTTTATCAGTTGTCAAAGGAGTTAATTTATATCTTTTTTTAACATACAAAAAGCTATACATATTTAATGTATGCAACTTGATGAGTTTAGAGATAAGTATACATCACCACAATCTATGCTCTAAACAAAGGCATCACCTCCAAAAGTTTCCCACTTGCACTCACTCTTTACTAGTATTTTTTTTTTTTTTAAAGATTTTATTTATTTGACAGAGAGAGACACGGCGAGAGAGGGAACACAAGCAGGGGGAGTGGGAGAGGGAGAAGAAGGCTTCCCGCAGAGCGGGGAGCCCGATGCGGGGCTCGATCCCAGGACCCTGGGATCATGACCTGAGCTGAAGGCAGACGCTTAACGACTGAGCCACCCAGGCGCCCCTTACTAGTATTTTTTAGTGATAACAACACTTAACAAAAGATCTACCCTCTTAGCATCATTTTAATAAAACTTTCTAAGCAGAGAAAAATATAAAGTTGTAATCACTGGCCTTAAAATATACCCACAATCACCATTCATATTCTAATTCATGTTAATTAAAACATGACAATAAGCTGCTCAAGTTAAACAAAAATAAAAGCATCTAAAAATTATAAAATAGTTTTCTTTGTCATATTTCTCTTCTATCCACATATTCTAAGGGAGGAGGCAAAAGTATTTCCCTTTAGAATTAAAGTTTTATTTCTTGAGCCTTTTTTATTTGCCTTATTTTGTAAGTAATCTCTACACCTAACATGGGGCTCAAAATCATGACCCCAAGATCAAGAGTCACATGCTCTAATGACTGAGTCAGCCAGGTGCCCCAAGCATTTTTTAATTAGAAATTTATAATATATACAATGTTTATTAAAAGACATTAGTAACATAAACCTTATGCTGTGCCATCAGACAAATGACTTTTACCTGAAAAGTTATTTGATAAGACAGAGTACCAAAGGAAATGTAAACACCACCTGTAGTTACTAAGATCTTGAAAGGAGCTGAATCCTAAATATTTCCCTACCATATTACTATACTTATGCTATTAATAAAAAATCAGTAAGAATGATATATAATTAAAAGTTGCATGCTTGGGGCACCTGGGTGGCTCAGTCCGTTAAGCATCTGACTCTTGATTTCGGCTCAGGTCATGATCTCAGTGTCCTGGGATGAGCTCCACGTCAGGCTCCATGATCAACAGCTCAACGAGGAGTCCACTTAAGAGTCTCTCTCTCCCTCTGCCCCTCCACCCACTTTCTATCTCAAATAAATAAATAAATTTCTTTTTTTGAAGATTTTATTTATTTATTTGTCAGAGAGAGAGAGAGAGCACAAGCAGGGAGAGTGGCAGGCAGAGGGAGAGGGAGAAGCAGGCTCCCCGCTGAGCAGGGAGCCCGATGCGGGGATCGACCCCAGGACCCTGGGACCATGACCTGAGCCGAAGGCAGCCAATTAGCCGACTGAGCCACCCAGGCATCCCTAAATAAATAAATCTTAAAAAAAAAAGTTGCATGCTTGCTCTTGTTGTACCATAAAAAGGCCTTTGTTGTAAAATTTTTTAGAAAAAAAATTTTTTCTATGCTATCAATTTCAGTTAAAATATAATGATCACTTAAATGTAATTTTGAACAACAGTTACACTGTTATTTAAAGTAATTATTTCTGAGAGTTTAAAGTATTTCTTTCCTTAAAATCCTATGAAGTTTGAAATATTTGTTGCAAGTTTATAAATGATGCTAAGAAGGCTGCCCGGTCCTTCAAAACAAAGCCAAATTACAAACCAAAACCAAAAGGTAGAAACAGAGACCATACAAGGCCTGTACACCCAACTTAGTTGACTTGTTCTCGTTGCAACTCCTGGAAATTGAGAAATACTGTACCTGAAGAATATTAGCATTTTTACTTGAAATTTAAAAGGAAAGAAATGTTAATGGGAGATGAAAAACTATATAAAAAAAGATGGTGCCAAACTGGTAGAAAAAGAATAATTTCACCCACCTGGAAAGCTTCTTGTACTCATAACAAACCGCTTTTAACCTCAGAATAAACCAAGGTTGCAATACTGTCCAGTAACATATATCTGTTCATTTGGTATCTTCTTACTCACATGTAATTTTTACTTTAAGAAGCAAAAAAAAAATCTGCCCAATATATTAAAGTAATTAGAAATTATGGCATTTAAAAATATTCTATAGATAAATGCAAGTTAATCTTTGTTGGAAAACATTTGATAATTATCTGCCTTATCATCATGCTTTATAGTTTAACGTCAACTGTCATGATTCCATAGGCTAAAGAGAGAAAAAAAGGAAAGAGAACAAAAAAATCTGAAAATAGGTATGTAAATTGAACTGAATTGAGGAATATGTACAGAAGAACATTATGCATATGCATTTTATATTAATAATATAATTAAAGAAAATTATTAACTTTAACAAAAAACTTACAATTTCACATTAAAAATACAACAGAAATGTATAAAACTCAAAATTTCATACATTCATTAGCTAATACTCACTACCCAGAAGGGGCAGTAAATTGGGAATCTCAAGGTTTAAACCCATGAAGTTTGCTTAAGTTCTCAATGTTAACCACTTTCATCTTTATCTAGACCAGAACCATTTATAGAAGCCGAAAGAAACAGACTATTTGCTGAGTAAATTAATGAGCTTTCTCAAATGTTGAATATACAATAAAGCAATCTAGGTAACTTAAAAATATTCTGCCTGTTTATAATAGCTGCCGTTAATAGTAAGTTGGAGGAGAAAAGCGATGCACAAATGTTTGCCTTTTCTCTGCCTTTAAGCATATCGGGAATCCACATTTTAGAAGGGAAGGAGGGAAGCTCAGTTTCATTCTACTATTGATCTATCGGACAAGAACTTAATCAATCTTCTTTATAAGCTATTAAAGCTGAGCTCGAGAAATGAACTCACCTGACGCATGCAACATTGATTGCCTCTTTCTAAGAACTGAATATGTCAGTCTTATCTGCAGCTGTGATTCAATTTTTAAGGGACAAGATTTTTCCTTCATTAACTTCCCCAAAATGCTCCAATTAAGAAAGAGCATTTTTGATAGTGGTCCAGAGTCAATGACTAAAACAAAATGAAGACCATAACCCTCAATTTCAGTCACAGTCTCCAGAGAAAACGAGAGACCAAAAGCATATGTTCATCAAAGGAAATTCAGCACTAGTCCCAAGATCCTGCTCTAGCGTGAATTCTGAAGAATGCTCTGGCAGCGTAAACTAATGTTGAGACCTTAAGCTCAGATAAATCTTGGAAATTCAAAGGGAAACTCAAGGCAGCTATAAATCTGTCTTTACTGCATATACATTTCAGCCAGGGGCTTCTATATGTAGTATTAGGTTATGCGACATCCCATTCAGCATCTAACTACCTCATAAATATAGGCAGAGAGGTCATTTTATATTTACAGGGCAACCCCAAAGTGCTAGATACTATACGCTGGGGGTGGGAGAAGGGGGAGGACTCTACATTTCTAGTTTATTAGGAAAGGTTAATAGCACAAATCCTCAATGACCAAAGAGAGTTCCCTTTGGCTCAGCTTTCTGGTTTCCATTTCCTCTTTCTAGCTCCCTTAACAGTCAAAAAATTAAATACTGGGAGAAACAGCAATAAAGAGTTGTCTCCACAGTGTTCCTGGGCTCTTTAGGGTATTTGCCCATTTTGGCATGGAAATATCGCCAACTCCCTAATATAATATGAAGACCATTTTCTCTAGATTTGTTGTTAGCTTATTTTCCTATGGTAGATAAGAGGGGAGAAAATATCTAGTCCCTCCTACCACCCCCCTTCATCTCCTTCTTCCCCTTTATTTCTCTATATTCTTGGTAAATAGAACACAACCGGATCATAGGCTGTTGGGTTTCTTTGACGAGGTCTGATTTTCACAGTTCTCCGATCGTACACACCTGAATTCGTATCATTCCTAATGAAGCCACCCACGGGCAGGGATTGTAGCAAAGTAGAGAAAGAGGCAAAGGCCCTAGGGCAACATTCCATATCAGAACTGTCCGCTGCACCCTCCTACCCAACTATCTTCTGGAAACTTCTCTAAAGCGGATAAGGAAGGCATTAGATTGAGCCACACATACAGACAAAGAGGCACTGGCTAATTGAGCTCCACTCTCAGAAGCGTCGTCCAGCCCCAGTGCCCTGAAACCTCATATCCCAACAAAAGAATCAGCCTCTCTGCTCTTCAAGGTGTTACCGTCTGTGTGAATTCCCTTAGAAATCCAAGGAGTTAATGGCCTCAATATTTCCAGAATGCTTAATACATTCAGAAGGATGGCATGCAGTATGGGGTCTAATGTTTATTTATTGCAAAAGTCAAGAATAGCTGGAAGTCCATTAAGAGGATGTTCAGCAGATTATATTAATTTGTAATTAATTTTCAGTGGTATTTATGAGAGAACCCTTTAATCAGCATAATTCAGACTTTGAAAATTATAATATTAACTAATATTAATTAAATAATAATTTATAAATTTCAATAGTTTTAATTATCTTTTGATTAAATTACCTGTTAGTCAATTCCACACTGCTTTTGATATTAATTAGCTAACTTAAACATGATCTACTGAAACTACTCCCCTGTGGATTAAGGCGTATTGTCTAAACAGGTCAACACTGAAATACTTAAGTGTGACAATTTAGATCGCATGATTAGCAAAATTAATTGTTTAAGGCACTGGCTTTTTCATTCTCAATTTGCCAGCGGGTAAGGTCTTTAAAATATGCCCTGGGTTTCCCTGGGCCCAAATCTGAGACATCCCACATTCTGTTACTCCCCCTCTCAGCATCCCCGCCCCCCCCGCCCCTCCTCCTCTATCTTGTTATAGAACATTCTTGTCTTCTGAGACCTAAATTAGTGTCAGCCTATTAATCAGCCAACAAAATATGTCAGAGGAAAATGAAGTTGCAAGCCCCCTTCCCTTTACAGGCAGACTGCTTCACCCTCTCTCAGTGCAGTGTCTGCGGGTGGAACTGGGATCTCAGGGCCACAGCCCAATTTAGGCCTCCTCTGTGTAGTGACAAGCAGCCCAGACCTCATTTTTTTTTAATGTTCATATTTAATTTAAAGCCACCTACCCTCAAGTTCTCAAAGATAAGTGTGTCGTTGACTCCACGGGAGTCTCCTTTGCATTGGCTGGAGCTACACTGCTCCTTATCCTCTCCCCCAGCCCCAGCCCACCGCAGCATGGAACTACTGCCAACTCCCTAATAATAATATGAGGAGCATTTTCTCTGTATTTGTTGTTAGCTTGTTTTCCTGTGGTAGAGAAGAGGGGAGAAAATATCAGCAACCTACTTCAGAAGTGGACTGTTCAAATGGGTCTCCTGAAACGAGCTGTCAGCGTGCAGTTCGTATTACTCATTAACACCATCAAGAGAAGCAGAAGGATACACACCAAATGAGTCAAGTAAGAGAGGGATTTTATTTTTGCCATGTGAAACATAAAAAAGCCTACCGGTTTCTAGGAGCTCTAAATGACCATCTTCTTTTAGAAAACACCATGGGATTATTGAAGTGCTACACCAGCTAATGTGACATAACTTTCTTTATTGATAATTCTTATTTGGGGGCCAAAATCCTCACCAAGAAGATGTTACAGCTTTACAAACGGAAGTCACAAGTGGCCATTTTAGGTTATTTATATTATAACATATATTACACTCTCAATGTTTTCATCCCAGAACTCCCTATGTACAGTGATTAATGAAGATAAATTATATTTCTGAGCCCTGGACCTTCCCCAGGACAGTATCTGATATGGTTGTCTTGCACTGGAGCTGAGAAGAGTGCAGTACGTGCACATGACAAGCAACGGCGATACACGAAGTAAAAGAAACATTTGTTAAATCCTGAAATTTTGCAAATAAACAGAAAAAAAACCAGACTTTGCAATGTTATTTCTGACTTTTGTAACATATTTCTGCCAATTACATAAACTAAGCCGATAAAATATACATATGATACAAGAAGGGGTATATTGTACAGATCTGAATTATTTTTGTACCTATGAAATTTTCTACTTACATTATTATATTTTCTAATTTAAGATCTTGTGATTTTCTTTTGGCTTTACCTTTCATTGTTTAGACTATTCTTTTAAAAAGGAATGAGTTGTTTCCTTGCCAGACACAATATAGAAAATTTTCTATCTACATGCTTGAAAAAGAAAATAGTTCTTTTTTTTTTCTTCAAAAATTAATTTCAAGTGACTTGTAACTATTCGAATGGTGTGAAACTAATTTTCATGGTGTATTTCTGGGTGGATGATTGATAAAATGTTCAACTGACAAGCAACTTTTGTATAAATGCAAATGACAAATTCTGTTGGTTATTTTGATAAGGGGAATAGGGAGTGGCAGAGATAGGGACAAATACCATAATGTGAAATTTTTAGAAATATATGAATTCGTATTTATTAAATTCATAAACAACAAAACCATGAGTTATGAAAAAAATGAATTCTCTGTTTGAAAATACTTGACTCAAGTCTTCAGTTGTACAGTGCAAAGAGAAAGCTAACTACCAGGTGGGACTCACTGGGAAAATAACACTTAAAATAAAGCTAAATCTCAGTTGGAAACCACTTCCACGTGATATGTGAAATACAAAATACTTGAGAACAACCCTAATGAGAAATATGCAGAAATGAAGAAAACAACAAAGTTTTATTGAGTCATTAAAAAAAAGACTTGAATAAATGGAGAGACATATTTCTCTTGAATTGGAAGACCCATCATTGTAAAAAATGCAAAATATGTGTAGTTAACAAATTCACAGCCACGCATAATTCAGAGCCATACAGAATTCCAGTTAAAATCTAACTTTTTTTGAATGGGTCACTCTAATGATCATCTGTCAAAACTAAGTAAGAAGAATGAGCAAGAATAAATAAGAATTTGGAAAGAGTACTGGGGAAGGAATGGACGCTGTCAGTTATCAAAACACATCACAAAACTACAATGGTTAAAGCAGTATGATACTGGCTCCAAAATAGGTTGATGGAGGAGAAATCCCCACAAACACAAGCAAATGTGTATTCAATGTTTACTGTTACAACGATGGGCATTTCTATCAGCAGGGAGAGCAGCAAGGTCCTGGGATCACCGGCAAACTATTTGGGGAAAAACATGTGGGATACTTATGTCACGTCATATTAAAAAGAAAATCTATGGGGGGCCTGGGTGGCTCAGTTTGTTAAGCGTCTGCCTTCGGCTCAGGTCATGATCTCAGGGTCCTGGGATCGAGCCCCACGTGGGGCTCCCTGCTCAGCAGGGAGCCTGCTTCTCCCTCTCCCTCTGCCGCTCCCCCCGCTTGGGCTCTCTCTCTCAAATAAATAAATAAAATCTTAAAAAAAATTCATTCCTCAAATGACCTTTCAACAAATTTTTCATCATCTGCGTCTATATTCTAGGCACTAGTCCCACTTCCCAGATATAGACTAGTTGAAGAAGAAGAAAAAGAAAAAGAGGAAGAAGGAGGAGGAGTGGAGGGGGTAAGAAGGGAGGGATGGAAGGAGGGAGGAGGGAAAGTCTTTGACTTATGTGAGTTCATATTCTGTGGCAGACATTTTGGACAAGCCAGATAATTAACCTATAATATTATTCTAGATCGCAATAAGTGCTTTGAGGAAAACTAACATAGAGTAACAGGGAGGCTTAGACCCACTTGCGATGGGATGGTCAGAGAGGGCTTTTCTGAGGAGCTGGTATTTGAGTGAAGACCTAGATGGAGTGAAGGCACAAACCACGTGTATTTGGGGGTAGAACCTGTGAGGTGAAGGTGACTGAAAGAGCGAAGGCCCTGAGGAGAGAGCTTGCTTGTGTGTCCAATAGCTGCAAGGGGGCCAGTGTAGTTGGAACACAGGAGGTGTGGGAAATGGGGAATCCTGGAGCCAGATCATGCAGGGCCCCGGAGGTCATGGTGAGAATTTAGTATTTTGCTCTAAGTGTGATGGAGCAGGAGAATGACATGATCTAATATGAATGCTGAAAGAATTACTGTTTTATGAGAAGTAGACTATCCAAGGCTAGAGTAAAAGCAAGGAGAGACCTCTCAGGAACTCTTGCCGGGGTCTAGGTTGAGGGGTGTGGTGACTTGGAGATAAAAAAATGGTTGGATTCAGGACACGTTTTGAAGGTAGAGCTAACAGGATTTGCTTATATATTGTATGCAGGATCCAAAAAAATGATCTGAATGATGCAAGGAAAAAATAACCAAAATAATATCATTGCATTCACAATATTTTAGCCAAAATGAAAATCTTGGAGAGAATACAAAACAAAGAGAGGCCTTTTGAGGACTAGAAGAAATGGTTCTTTCACTGGTGAAAGAGCAGTGGTGGAATATTCTATAAATCATGTATCCAGACTCTGAGAGGTAGGTAAACAATGACTTTATGGTCTGCAGGCAGTACCATTACCCACTAAACTTCTCCCCTCTTCTGATCTCTGTCTCCAATAGTAGAGGCAACTTGATGCATGAGGATGGAATTCATACTAGAAAGAAAAAATTAAACCCACAATCCCCAAACCTCATTTCAATTTCTTTTCAACCTCAGGAACCACCAGCTGCCTTGCTGGGGTTGTTGACTAGGTCACAAAGAAACTGATGATTTAAATTCCCACTCCTCTTTCCCTGATCGTTTGCCAGAGGAGGGGCTATGTGTTATGAACTGGCCCAATATTAAGCATCCAAATAAAAAACAAAGATGAGCTGTTGGCACATATTCATGTGATAAATAATTATATTTTTTTAGAACTATTGAAGTCAATCTTCTAACTATAATGCCAAAGTTTTGTCACATGATTCCTAGAAATTTTTAAAGGAATTTTGATACATAACCCATGATAACAGAATGTAAATTTGTTTTTTTAAGTTTACTGACACAATTATTTTTATTTGATTGATATAAAGTTGATACGTAATGTTATTGCTTACAGTCTGATTTACCAAACTGCTATTAAAGAGAAAGAAATAAAAATTGATCTTGAAAACTGAGCTAAAAATATTGAATTTGCATTAGTGTCCTTTATTTTCATATATATGCCTACAACCACATGCTCACATATTTCAAAATTTCCCACAATATCTAATTATTAGATGCGTGATACACAGATTTATTTCCTTTTTGGCTTTTATCTAAGGTTTTACATAGCTTGTAATAATATGTCAACAAAATTGGTGATTGTACCTTGACTTGTAAAATAAAACTCATTTTAAGAGCAGCATAAATCTAACAGAGCATGTCTGGTGTTCTGATTGGTAGAAAACCGGATGTTAAACACTAGGGACAAACTGATCTTCTAATTTTGGTACTTGAGTAAGTACTAAAAGGAAAAAGAAGAGGAGAGAAAAAATCGTTACCTGGAGTTGATAGTTTAACTGATCATGATCAATTTGAAGTGCTTATTGCTTAAGTAAATGACCTTTGGGGTGATTTCATTAGCTCCACATACTGCAAAAGGTTATATCTGAATTCAATTTTATGATTGAGTCTAAGCATATAAAATCTCAAAATAGTTTGAATGGGTAAAAAAAAATAATAATAAACCAAACCAGATTCTTTCTGAGATAAAGACTGGACTGTGAAACCCTGCTTGGCGCTGCTTCTTAATGGTTGGCTTTATGTGGGAGTAAATATTTGAGAGAGGAATGGCAATGCACTGATATCATCATCACTTTGATGTCTGTGGTTAGGAAATGACTTTAAAATTAGCTACCAGTTCCAACTTTGTAGTAAATAAGACTTGGTCCTCCTAGATCTGCTTTGTTTGATGACGTCTCTTTACCTTTATAGGGCTGCGATGCCCGATAATGGTTTGGTTTGGGTTTTACCTTCCTTTCCCTCCTAAAAGTGCTATAAGGCATGTGCTTATTATTTTACTAAATTGGGATATGTCTTAAATGCTTGTGGAAAGAATTCAATTGGTTTTTTTAAGTTTTTATTTATTCATTTATTTGAGAGAAAGAGAGAGAGAGCACGAGCTGGGGGGAGGAGCAGAGGGAGAAGGACAAGCAAACTCCATGCTGAGTGTGGAGCCCAACGCAGGGCTCGATCCCACGACCCTGAGATCATGATCTAAGCTGAAATCAAGAGTCAAAGGCCTAACCGAATGAACCACGCAGGCACCCCTGGAAAAAATTTTACATGCTTCTTTGAGACATACCAGGCAGAAAAACCAAGAAAGGATGTTTGAAAAACAGATTAGGTATAGATACTTTTCATCTTCACATGTTATTTGTAGATGAAATAGGGCCAAATGTTATCTCTAAATACCCCCAAATCAGGAATAATGGGGCTAGAGAAAAAGTGTGGAAGTATATTAAGAAGAATGAAACTATATTTTTATCCAAATGACCTTGAAACCAATATAATGATTCATTTCCTTGATGTGTCATTCTCTTCAGTCATCATTGCTCTTTCAAAGACACTAAGGTAGTCCCTGGCTGGGGTATTAGCCTGTTTCATAATAAATCTCTTACTTGAAAGTTCAGGACCACTTTTGTATTCTTTTGTATTCTTTTAATTTCTCCTCCATCTTCTTCTCTCCTCCTACCACATCCTTTCCACAACTGGGGGGGCGGGGGAGGGGTACTTCCCCAAACCTCAGTCTCAACCTCTTCCCGAGTCTTCCCTGGGGTCAAGGACAGCATCTGTGGCCACAGTGGTCAGAGGCGAAGGACGCAAGAAATGATGGGATCCCACGGGGGTCCCTCTTTTCTCTCATCCTCCACCTCACTCTGGAATCCACATAAAGGACTTCAAACCAGACTCTACTACCTGCTGGAAATGTGACTGAATGTCATCACCTTGCATCTTTGAACTTCAGCTTTTTCACCAAATGAGACTCAAAACTCCTGCTCTACCTACCTTACCGGGCGGCTAAGAAGTCTTCTGAATTAAAAGAACCCAGTGAACTATTTGTTACTTTGAAAAGTTAAAAGATGGCTATTAAACATTTCATTTTAAAAGCAGCAGAAGGATCAAGTGGAAAGGGTGAGGCGCAGAGACCTGGCTTTGAGTCTCCACAGTGCTACTTCCTGGTTGTGTGTTTCTGGGTACTTCACCCAACCTCTTTGCAAGAGGAGTAATAACGGTATTAGCTCATCTCTCACCTACAAGAGGTGGTACGCATAATGTTTACCTCCATTTCATCACAAGCATTGAGAAAACGATTTTGAAGTTCTTTGTGAAATACAAACAGAATATAGTCGTCATCAAACTGACTCTATAGAAACTGTGTTTAATAGGTACCATTCTAGCTCTTGTTACATGAAACATAGGACACTCTCCCTTAGCAAACCACAATGATTCTTTAGGAACAAATAGTATAAACTTTTTCCTCAAACACTGGTGACTTTTCATGAATTACATTTATAAACTCAGCATTGCATAGTATGATTGTGTGATTGTTAAATTAGTAAGTCAGTGGATTGATGGTAGGGAGTAAGATAAGTTTTAGACTTTGTGGTTTGATAGATATTTGATGATTTAAAAAAGAGAGTTAAAAATAAAACTGACATAAGGATAGTGGCTACCTTAGGGGAAGCGTATGAGCTGTGATTGGGGTACTAGGTAGGGAAAGGGCATTTCTAGGATATTGGGAATGGTCCTTTCTTGGCCAGAATGAGAGCTGCATGAATGTTCACTTGGAAATAGTTATTAAAGCTATGCTTTATGTTTTATATGCTTTTACTAATTGTGTGATATAATTTGAATTTAAAACATTTTAAACATTGAAAAAGAAAAAATGTAACTGACAATTTTGACAACTTTCCAAATTTATAGCACTCCATGGAAAATAGGAGTTCAATATTCTTTTATACTTTTTCACTTATTTTAATGGCAAAAAAAAAAAATCACTCACACTGAATGCTCCCATATCTTGAAGGACCTGTGAACGAGAAGAAACACGGCCCTGCATGTCGGTGTCATCGTGACCCATGATAAGTGGTAATCCGTATTTGCACAGATCATCTTGCACTGACCCATTCCTCAGAGCTGATCCTGTATGACGAAACATACAGGATATGGGATCATTAAGCCCTACATATTTTGAAGATGCGGGAAGACCAATAACTATTTTGGCAATGCCCTAGAATTTTGGACATTCTACTTTTACCTTTTTTTCCTTTAAAACATGCTATCTTCTTTCTGCTTCCACTCCCACCCCAGGCAAACCTTCCAACACAAATGTTAAAATTATACTTTCTGGTTTATAATGTAATAGGTATGATTCAGATTTTGAAGGTAGACTGCCTGAATTCAAATCTCATGTGCCCTTTTTATTAGCTACATGAATTTGTACAACGGTGCCTCAGTTTCTTCATCTGACAAATGGGTATAATAGTAGTACCTATGTCATAGGGATGTTGTGATTTAATACAATCAAAGCGCCCATGACAGTGCCTCATACAAACACACTAAATGCTACATCAGTACACTAGAAATGAAATCTTCCTTTTAGGTCTGGCTTTGCTCTTCTGAATTTCTTCTTATTTAATCAAGTTTCTCATGCCCTTCTCTGACCCATTTGCCTGCTTAGGAATAGATACTAAGTATTATTTATTTTGTTGCATTTTGTCTGGTCACTTGCAGACCTTACAATGTATTTTCCTTTCATGATTAAAACCTAAAACAGTTTTTGGTGGCTGGCTCATGAAAATATCATTTATTTTCTGACTTTGAATGAACAGAGGCTTCTCAATCATCATCATCCCATTCCCACCACGCCTCCTCCTCTGGCAGCATGATCTAAAGTTCTAAAGTTCTCTGTCACTGGGGCACCGGGGTGGCTCAGTGGGTTAAACATCAGAGTCTAGATTTTGGCTCAGGTCATCATCTCAGGGTTGTGAGATGGAGCTCTGCATCAGGCTCTGTGCTCAACAGGGAGTCCGCTTGAGATTCTCTCTCCCTCTCCCTCCACCCCTCCCCCTGCTCGCAAGTGCATGGGTGTGCGTTCTCTCTCTCTCCCTCTCTCTAAAATAAATGAATAAATCTGTAAAAAGAAACAAAGTTCTCTTTTACCGACCAACCTCATGCCACATAGATAAGTGCTTTTTAAACCATATAGAAAACATTAGCGGGTGATGTGTTTGTTTTTTGGTAGAAATGGACACGGGGGAGAGGGGAAGATGAGGTGACTAAGTATCCTAAAGTACCCAAGAATTTAATCGTCACTACAGTGTTCATTCAGAGGCTACAAATCACACCATTGCTAGGAGGAACCTCTGTTAGAGATAAGGACACTGAGTTTCAGACAGGCCACCGCCTTACCCAAAGCAGTCTGGAATAAATACAGAATAGCACTGGGTTCCATGCTTCTGGGCTAGCATTCTTTCTTTCTTCTATCTCATGACATCTCTCAGCCAAAGCATTTATGCTGCGATATCTCAGAGGAAAAGTAATTAATGAATAACTAGGCACACAGCTGAACAACAAAGGTAAATGGCTTTTATACATCAAGGCGAAATCTGGTAGAAATAACCACTTCCATCTTCAGCTGTTCAGATAATTAATATTTTTAGAGTGCTTAAAGCATAATCACATACATTTAATAATTCCAACAACCCTATGAGAAAACTTACTTTCTCTTGCCCAAAGTCACAGAGCAAGTAAGTAGTTAACTCCCAGGCTCAAGCTCAAGTCTTCCTTAAACACTGACTTACATTCTTAAGCAAACCACTCAACAATTACCAGGGCAGTAGGAAGCCCTTGGTGCAGGAAAGACAGAGATAAAAGAGCTTATGCCAGGTAAAAGGCTACACAAAATTAAGGTAGGCGCAGTGATAGAGGTATGCATGGGATGCAGCGAAAGCCCAGAGAAGAGGACCACAGAACTTTTTTGGGATATGCAATATGAGCTAAGTTTTAAAGAAAGAGAGAATATTAGTGAGACCAGGCTGTAGGAGAATGGCAGTAGAGGGACGAAAGAATGTGTGCAAAGAATAAGAGCTACTTTATATTGAGCACTTGCTGTTCTCTGTGCTTCACTGATCTCCACTATCGTAGATAGCAGATACTACTATATTTCCCTTTATAGTTGAGTAAAGCAAGGACCAGAGAGGTGAAGTAATTCGCCCAATGTTACACAGAGCCTAAATTTCAATTTAGACAGGCTCAGGATGCTTAATAACCTCCGCACATCCCACCACTCACACCATGTGAGAACACAACAGTGCTTGTTCAAGGACAGGCCAGTCGTCTAAATTGCAGAAACACAGAATATGCATGAAGAAGTGTAATACATAAAAGCTAGTGGAATGGGCAGGAATCAGGTCTTAATCTGCATTCTTGGCAGGCTATGGTGCTTGATGCTTGGTGCTTGGCTCTGCCCTCACAGTGATGGAATGCAGGCCGCTAGAGAATATTTATGATGGAGGAGGCATAATCTGGTCTATGATTAGAAGGGTCCTTCTGGATAAACATAAAGGTGGAAATGGAGACAAGGAGACCACTTGGGGTCTCTTATAATAACACAGGCAAGAAATAGTAAGGGATGAAACTAAGATAGTGGTATCGAACATGGAGAAGAGAAGGTAGATTCAACAGATATTTAGGATGTAATATATACAAGATGTGGTGTTTGAAGGAAGAATCTCAATCCACACTCAAGATTTTTCATGTTATGAAAGGTGAATGGCAGTGTTATCCACTTGGATATCAAATACAGAAGGGGGTGTGGATTCAGGGAATTGTGTGGAAATTAGTTCAGCTTTGGACATGATGATTTTGTGGTAGTTTTGGTAAGAGGGACCGGAGAATTATTGGGCAGTCAGTTCAGGACATAGGTTTAGTGCTCAGAAGAGACCTGGGGTTCAAGCTGGTATGTGATAGGGAGGGTCCTGGATACATATGAGAGCTGCTGGGCAGCAGTTTTAGAGTCAGAGGAGAAGCAGACCCAAGAGGGAGCCCTGAGAAATGGCCAGGTAAGGAGCTGGTGGGAGGAGAGCACCCAAGAGGCTGCTTGAGAGGGAGGAAGAGATCCAGGAAATCCTGGTGTCTCTGAAATCTAAGGGAGAAGGAGCTTCCGAGCAGAGAGAATTGGTCCATAGTAACAATCGCTACAGAAAGGAAAAACAAGACCAAAGCAACCTGGAGATATTTGTTGACTTCACACTCGCCCTCACATTTCTTCAAACCATGTGAGAGCCAAACACCATCCAGTACAAAAGCAAATGGCTCCCTTGATTATTCAGTTGGTTTATATGTGGAATCTCTGCAGCGTACATAATTATCTACTGCTCCTTGATGTGCAAGGGAAATTTAGGAGGAATATGAACAAAATGCCTCTTCCAATGTATTTGGTCACGCGACAGGCAATTAGAAAACAACATCAACAAAATGAGTTGAATATATAATAGAGCTATGGGAAATTGTGCTATGGAGAAAAAGATACAAGTAAACCTAAATGCTGAAAGATAAACATTGTATAACAGGTATTAAAGAAGTGTGTTGTCATATAGAAACTTAAGAAGTGGTCAGTAGCATCACAGGCAGGGATGTGCTAATAAATAAATCCACCAATGCATCTTTATTATGCATCTTCTAGGCTCACATTGCCAGGGGCACCGTGGGTGCTGCCCCGCGGTATAATGTAGGATCTTGGATAAGGAGACAGGCGATACCAACACACAGGCAAAAGCAGGGGTCCGCAAACACATGGATAAGAATGAGGGCTTCTCGGTCAGATCGACCAGAGACGGAGTTCCCTGCCCCACCCTTACTAACCTGGACGCAAGTTAGGTAACCACTATAATTACCATAAGCTTCAGTTTTGTCATTCATGATATACAATATTCTATTGTTTCCTGTTACTATCATAAGGAAATAATAGCCAACTTTTATTGTGTATTTTATTATATGCAATATACCATGACTGTTCTATCTGATTTAATCATCACATCTATCCTCTTCAGTTTGTTACTACCTTTATCCCCCTTTTCCAGATGAAGATACCAAGGCTCAGACAGGTTTAGAAACTTGTTCAGGAACACACAGACAGTAAGTGGCAGATTTAAAGTCTTAGCCTCGAGGACATGCTTCTATAGACCATAGTCTCCTGCTTCTCAATAAGCATCATGGTGGTTCCAGGGAACACAAATGTCTGTTCCATGGAGGCAGAGGGATGGGACTGTGGGATGGTAGGATTTGGACAGGCAGAGGGCACTCTTCACAAGCTGTCCACCGAGCCCTTCCCAAACACCACCATATTAAAATTCCTATGGACATGTATACTATAGACCGTACACGTGTGCGTGTGCACACGTGCACACATACACACACATATACACATAAGTACTTCTATTCTTATATAGGTGTGTAAAATAGAGCAGGATTTTAAGAGAAAATATACCTGAGCGACTATGATGATGCTTTCCCCTGCTTAAGTCAAAGCCATGTTGGTGGGAGCCAAGTTTAAACTCTCAGCCCTTTCCCCTGCTCAAAAGCGGACAACCTGTCAATCAGCAGGGAGACACCTTACCCAGGAGTGGAAAGGCAGTCACCTAACTGCTCCCTACCAATTTAGTTAGAGATTCGTTCTAACTCTTATTCGAAGTGCCTAGAAATTAATGTAATATTTCCTGTACTCATTTGCATTGCCTGCGGGCTGGAAGCGCCCCCTGTGAGGGCCACCGAGTTAGGCAGGGAGCTGTATCCAGGGCAACTCAGCACCAAGTGAAAGCAGAAGGAGCCCTTGTAGAGTGGCGCTGACACTGGGATTAGGATCTGTTCTATGAGACCGTGCCAGGCTGATAAATTGAAGTGGCAATTTGGGATTTCACCAGATAGAGAAGTAAATGTATTAGAATGAGGAAAATCCAAGGAGAGCAAAGACTGGGAGAACCATACAAGTTGGCGAGTGAGGTTTTGTTTTGTTTTGATTTTTAAATTCAAGTCTCTCCTTTTGGCTTTGCGTTTGAATCCTGAATTTCACCATCTCTTCTGCTACTGCAAATATATTAGCAACGTGGATTGCCTTTGTTAGTCTAAACTGCCGTGTGTTTGCAAATATGTTTCAAGAGAATGCCACTCAAGAGAATGCTTCTCTTGGACCCAAATCACAGTGTCTATAAGTAACTCTTGACCTTGAAGCATCTGTGCCCTGCGTGCAATGAGACCAGGTGCAGGAGCCGTTGAAATCTTCCTAAACTATTCATCTCTTATTGATTCCCTTGTTCTAGTGTGAGCAGAGAGACACCTACACACTAGTTTAAAATTCGGAGCTCCCAAGACTGTGATGAATGAAGGAGACATGGGATTTGGAAGTACAGAATTTTCTCAGCCAGGAATTGCTGGGAACCTTATTATCCTGGCACATCCTAAACACATTCATTAATTTATTTCTTTAGTCTACACATCCCCAAACATTTCCAGGATCATTATTTTTTCTTAAGCTTAATTACTTGGCAATTCTTCTAAGTGCTATATAACTTTTAAATGAATAAAGATAATTTTTGAGAATTCAAATTAATTGGGAATACTATGAAGTGTTGGCAGGGGTGGGGTGGGGAGAGGAAGCAACTGGAATTCCTTTCACTACATTAGAATCTACTAACCCACAAATGATGTTGTTGCACACACACCAGGGAAAAACCAATCCACTCCCATAAAAAGTTTATGAAAGAAGCATGGGCCCCTTTAAACACGTAGATTGTCCTCTATTGCCACTGAAAATATTTCTCTCATTTCCAGTACTTTTACAACTTAGGTAAAATAAACAGAGGCACCATCATGCTCACGGGAAATCTGTTACCTCACTTTCAGAGCCAGGGTTTATTTTTAAGCTGCTTTTTCCACCTAAAAGTTAGTTAACATTTGGAAAAAGCCAGACAACTCATCGGTTCCTGAATCCTAAGAAAGGCCCATATGGCAGGCGAAAAGCCGCAGGGGTAGGGTGAAGCATGTGGCGATGGGTTTTGCTTCTCATCGTAGTGATGGTGGTGGGATGGTCTCCATATTTTATACCTTCCTCGACCCTATGCAATTCCTCTGCCCGGAATAGTGACAGTGGATGAAACTGTCTTCTTTGGTCTTCCATATAGGTAGCTCTGTATCCGTGCACACACTTCAAGCCCTGCTCCTTTGTTCATACTGTTCCATCTCTTCAGAATACCTTCTCAGAGGCAGATACTGGGAAACATTTGCATGGGCCACTTACAAGACTCTCTACCCAATTTTGTATTTATAATTTGCACTATTTATCTTAAAAAGGGACTCAACGGTGTACACACTTCAGGTTTCATAACCCTGGATCTTTCCCAGGCCTGTCTTATCCTCTCTCCACTTATTCAAGTCCCTGTTCATCTCCTAAAACACTGGGCAGGCCCTTCTTTCCTCACCTCACTGACCTTGTTAGTACCTGAAAGCCTTGTTACAAAATAGGGAAAATAAGGAAACAAGTCTGGACTGCAAAAACATCAGACTGTTCTTTCATTAACCTTGGTCTCCTCTGACTTATATAAGACATGTAAATAATGAGAACCATTTCCATTTGCATTTTTTGAAAATATTATATAAATGCTGGGCAAACTTCATGTTTACCTTAAAGTCTAGCATCACTGGTCTGTGTTTCACTGAGGTAAATGTTTTTTCAATGGAGGTCATTTGCTTACATACAAATACGTAATTGATTTCAGATTGCTTTCATTTATCGCTAAAATTTTAGATACAAAATTAATTCCCTTTAAAGCTTTTCAACACTCTAATCTCAAAAAATTAGATGGAACCTATAAGACTAAGCCTTTTATAAAATGATGACAAATCTGAAAACCTCTGCATTCTAAACAAAGGAGGATTCTTAACAGCATGAATAACGTGTCTATAATACAATATATTACTTCATTTATTTTTTCATAAAACAGCGCTTTATATACTTCTAATATCTGGCATATGGAGAACAGTTTTTAAGATACAGCATTTTACAACTCTGGGTGATATTTTTTATAAAGGTGTCTAATGTGTCGGAGAATAACTTATAGAAGCTAAACAGCCACCTCCACTTTTTCAGAAAGTCAAATCTTGACAATTTGTTACTTAAAGACATTTTTGCATTAGAAAAAAAGAATTGATGGGGATACCCAGGTGGCTCAGTCAGTTAAGGTTCCAACTATTTTTTTTTTTTTTTATTTTGATGTAGTGTTCCATGATTCATTTTGTGTATAACACCTAGTGCTCCATGCAGAACGTGCCCTCTTTAATACCCATCACCAGGCTAACCCATCCTCCTACCCCCCTCCCCTCTAGAACCCTCAGTTTGTTTCTGAGAGTCCATAGTCTCTCATGGTTCATCTCCCCCTCCGATTCCCCCCCCCCTTCATTTTTCCCTTCCTACTATCTTCTTCTTTTTTATATATATATAATGTATTATTTGTTTCAGAGGTACAGATCTGTGATTCATCTGTCTTACACAATTCACAGCGCTCACCATAGCACATACCCTCCCCAATATCTATCACCCAGCCACCCCATCCCTTCCACCCCCCCACCAGTCCAGCAACCCTCAGTTTGTTTCCAAAGATTAAGAATTCTTCATATCAGTGAGATCATATGATAATTGTCTTTCTCTGATTGACTTATTTCACGTAGCATAATATTCTCTAGTTCCATCCACGTCATTGCAAATGGCAAGATTTTTTTTGATGGCTGCATAATATTCCATTGTATATATTTACCACATTGTCTTTATCCATTCATCTGTTGATGGACATCTTGGCTCTTTCCATAGTTTGGCTATTGTGGACACTGGGGTGCACATACCCCTTCGGATCCCTACATTTGTATCTTTGGGGTAAATAAAGCATCCAACTCTTGATTTTGGCTCAGGTCATGGTCTCAGGGTTGTGAGACTGAGCCCCTTGTCAAGCTCTGCACTCAGCATGGAGCCTGCTTAAGATTCTCTCTCCCTCTCCTTCTCTCTGCATCGCCACCCCCACCACTGCCCCATTCATGCTCCCTGGATCTCTCTAAAAAAGAAAGAAAGAAAGAAAGAAAGAAAGAAAGAAAGAAAGAAAGAAAGAAAGAAAGAAAGAAAGAAAGAAAGAAAGAAAGAAAGAAAGAAAGAAAAAAGAATAGATGGAAGAAGAGCAAACAAAATCTCATTCTCCTTATTTTAGATCTGGAGCAGTGCTTCTCAACCATAATGTGCATACAGATCATATAGGGGTCTTGCAGATTCAGACTGGTCTGGCCTGGAGCTAGAGAGTCCACCTTTCTCACACGCTGCCTGGTGACCCTGATGTTGCTGGCCCCTGGACTACACTGTGCAGCAGGAGTCTAGTAGAAATCTTCATTCTTTCTTCTACCCTCTCCAACTTACCATTTATTTATTTATTTATTTATTTTTGAGATATAGGTCAGAAATCTTATGACATTCTAATCTCATTAATGACTTAGAAGAGCTAGAAATTTCCTTGGAAAGAGCTCGAGTTTTCAATGATTTGAAAAATAGCTAGTATGTGAATGGGAAGAGATGGCTAAGGAGAAGATCTGATTGATGCCTAGGCTGGAAGTAAGAAAGACTGAATTTTCATTGGTAGATCTAAGACTAATAACAGTGTGATCCTGGACAAGTCATTGGGTCTTTCCAAGCCTTGGTCTCTTCATGTTTAAAATCGGGATGCTGGCCTTGTGGAGGCCTCCCTCTGGTTTCTAGATTCTATAATGTTGGCCATGGGTTTGCACGTGTCATGAAGGACAGCACATAACTAATCTGTTTACTTGGGCTATTTTAATAATCAGGGCAGACTGCTAACCAACATATCTGCACAATCAGTATGAGGATACTGGGGCTTAACGTCAATTAGGAAGATTGCCGGAAATAATATATACTTTGTTTCTTTCTTTCTTTGTTCATTTATTGCCAACTCTAGACTCTGCTTTTGTGCTTTACTCATAGTAGAGAGTAGTACCCAAAATGAGAGCTAGGACATGTGAATCAAGACTTGTCTGTACCATAATCTACGTACGTAGATCGTACCCACAAGCTATGGGGCTTTGGATGAGTCATCTAAACTCTCTGTGAATGGGCATTTCAATCCCCATCTTAGGAAAGTAACACCTAGCCCCACTAACTCACAGGACCATTAAGAAGCTAGAGTGGGACACAATATACATATGATGCTTTAGAAAGTTTTAAAAAGTGCCTTGCAAATGCAGGTTATATTTTTATCATTCCCCACAGCTTTTCTAAATAATTTATCAACTAGCAAACAAAAATACACTTTGCATTTTGTTAGGCAGGCATTTTCTTTTCATCTATTTATTGACTAAAATAAACACAAAGAGGCAGGAAAAACAGAAAGAGATGAGTAAATGAAAGAAAACATTTTCCAACAACATGCAGAAATCTATGGAAATAGATTTTCTCTGAAGAAAAGAATCTATTAGAATATTCTTGATGATCTAATAAAAAAAGGAAAAAGACTCAAAAGTTTCATAAATCATTTTGCACTTATTTTGTTATTAGGAGAAGAGGGAATTGTGTGGCAATACGTAAATTATGAACAGAAGAAATTATAAAGTGCACATCTGCAAAGGAAATAGTTTGGGAATACAGTTAATAACTTTGCCCATACCATTTTACATTGTAATGGAGTAACCACCGAACTATTATGGAAACGAAAAATTTCCTTGACAAAGTTGCATTTTTAATAGACCCATAATAGGTAGTGTTGTTCTATTTTTCTTCTTACTGGATGAGTACAATGATCATCATGCTAAATGTGATCTAAATTCCATCTCTTCTCACTGCTCCTCGAATGCTTGAAGTTTATGTAATACATTAAAATATGAAGCATGCGCTATCGCCATCAAAGAAACTAGAGAAATTGTTGTAAGCATTTGTTTGGATTCTTTTAAATCCCACGACAAGCAGAAATGCACATCACTACTGAAAATCTGAAATACATTTAGTCACCTTGCAGTCTGGCAAATCTAGCTTTGCTTGCCCTACCTTAAAAGTGAGACAATTCTTAAGTCCCTCCAATATAAATTTTAGTCACATAACTGAGGAAAGGTAGGATTTCCATCATACCTCCTTCCTGACTGAAAACAAACAAACAAACAACAGATGTGAGGGCCTCTGGATTCTTGAAGCCTGGTTAATTGAAGTTTCTGCACAACTAAAAAACAGTATTATTTTAAAGCCTTATTCTTTTAGCCCTAGTTGAAAGTGTTTTTTAGATCTGTCCTAGAAAATGCAGTCTGGTGTGCATAATGAATTCTTACTTTCATAATTAAGGATTTTGCACTACCTCCGGATCATCACTTTAAACATCACTTCTCAGTGTCCAGGACTGTAACACATAAAAGTTTAAGATGTGTACCATTCCCAGGGTATCTATCCCTGGAACTCTTTGTTTTAGCACACAGCATTATTTTCTTAAGGGTCCTAAAATTCAAGAATAATTTTGAAAATATCCGGTAGGCTTTCATCTTTTTCTATTGCTGTAACTGCCCCCGTTGGAACCCTCACCATCTTGTACCCAAACCCCTGTGCCACCCTCCTAGCCAGGCTCCCAGCTTGGGCTCCTCCCCTTTGTACCCTCCATCTATGGGCACAGTCACCTTTCTAAAGCCCAGTTCGCTCAGGTCAGCCCTTGGCCTTGATTCCAGCTTGAGAAAGCAAACCAAGCACTCATGGCTACCTCCCCTTCCTTTCCAAGTCCTGCTGAAAAGGCAGAAGAGATTTGGTTTTGTTTCCCAGAGAATAAAACCCTAAGAGCTCTGGTAAATAAGAAAGCAAGCCAGAAGCAATCCGATAAGGTTGGAGGAAACGGACCCAAAGCAAATGGAAGTGAATGGAAGGCCAGAAGACCAGAAGGAAAACCGCAGCCCAACCCATCTGAGGTAAGATGAGCCCAAGTTGAGTCAACAAGTTCCAAGAGTGGGAGTGAGCTGTGGGGCTGCTCTAGGGAGGGACTTGAATTCCATTCTGCACAGCCGCACCTCGGAGAAATTTCTCCCCATTCTCCTTCTCCAGTGTGTCAAATGAACAGTAGCAAACCATAGTTTTCCCCCAAGATAAAACCTAAGATTGCCTTTCCAAAGAAAGTGGGTGATATGGCTGGTAAGTAAGCCCAGTGAGGGAGCCGGATGTAATATTACACCTTCTAGCCAGCAGCGAAGGAGAAAATAGAGATCGCAGTGCTCCAAGGCCAAAATAAAGCCTCCTGATCTGCCAGTTGTGGGAGTCCTGCGAGGGCATGCCTCCTCCGCACCCACACCTCCTTCAGACAAACCTGACAAACACACGGTGCTTCCATCTGAAGGGGAGGTCTGTTGGAAACCACGCTGCGGAGGAAACACGCGGGGATGATCACCGTATTTCAGGGACAGCAACAGTACAAAAGAAAAGGACCAAGAAGAACTTGGGAGAACAGATGAGTTAACAGAGAAAAGAGAACTGTTCCACAAACAAAAGAAAACGAGCTATTACAATCTTCGCTTTAAAGCTGGGGCGACATTACTAAATGAAGGTTCACTAAATCGTCCTGTGTCACGCAACTAGTCTGTGGGATATTCCAACAAAATTTGTTTGACTCCAAAGTCTGTGTTTCCACGAAAACACATTCTGTGCCAGGAGAGCAGGTCACCTTTTGAAGCAGAGGATGATGTGTGAAAATGGGGCTGGAAGGATCGGTAGAAATGCGGCAGCTGGAAAGGAGAAAGGGAGGGTGGAAAGGAATTTTAACCAGGGGAAGAGTGTGAGCAAAGAAGCATGTAAGGTGTATTTGGAAACACTTGACATCGAAGATTTGTCCTGGGGAAGTGTGAGACAAGGGAGAAGAGCCAGGTTGAAGACCGATGCCCCAGTTTTAAATGCCCAGGAGTAGAGTTTCAGTTCTGCCCTTGCTCGCAGTGAAGAACCGGAGAAAACTTTTAAGCAGAGGGGAAGTTCCGAGCAGTAGCAATACGATTCTTCTGAGAGGTATGCAGAATGTATTGGGGAGGAAAAAAGGCAGGAGCAACAGTGGTATGAGGAGGTTTGGGGGCTCCTCTTATGACTAAAACTGTCTCAGAGACCGAGCACTTCAAAGAAGCGCTGACATCTCTTTAAATTTGACACATGCATGTTCTGTGTCTATTAAAACTCTGGTTTCATTTTCATTTATCTTTCTATTTGTACTAAAAGAAAAACATACGTTCAAATTGAGCCCCGGTTCTAACCAGTACATTTCAGATCACTGGTGTTAATGGGTCAAGTCCCTGGAGGGCTCCACATTTAGAATAGGCTGTTTGCACATGCGAACAGGGCTCATACATTTTGTCCATGCTCCTGAAACAATTGATGTACTCCAGTATATGGTGTATGTTTTTTATAATTACACCAGAAGAAAGCATTCTTTATGGAAATAAATGTGCTTTTTAAAAACACATTTCTGAAAAGCAGCAGGCAAGGCATTAATAACAAAGTGAAATGATAAACCGAATGGAAGTCTGAGAAAAATTCTATATTTGTATTATACAGGCATTGTTTTCATTCCTGGCACCTTATTTTTCATGTACATAAAGAGAACGCAAGCTACAGCAGGGTGAGACAAAGATCAATGCTGAATGTATTACTTGGCACTGGTCAGACGCAGTTTAATAAGAAAAAAATTGATCCATTAAGCTAAACCTAATTTTTGGCCGAAAATGGTTGAAATCTCTTCTTTATATTGCTAGCTTCATAAAGACCTATAATATTTGGAAGAAACAACTCAAGGCTGAGTTTAATAGGATTAAATGTATTGCAAATATACTTGACAAGAATCTATCAAGTTGTTAATGATTGCTATTAATATCAAACAATTTTTGTATAGAATTTTTTATTAGAGCCATTGTAAAATACAGCCGTAAGAAATGTAATATAAAAAGGTTTTCAGGTAATTTGTAACAGCTACAATTGCAGAACTCAAATCCTAACCTACAAGATACAGTAATTTATTTTATCAGTTTCTAACACAAGTGCAATTCAATTTGTAAAGTATTTAAGTGTTGGTTGTAGGCCTGTGTGGCCAAGTGCAGAAGGACCACATCTCCAGCTGGTCGTAGTGCTGCTACCTACCTGTCAGGAGATTGTAAAGCGGAGGATTTGGCATTATAAGATGTTGAAATATTTTTGAAGATGCAATACTAACTTCAAAAAGATTATTTTAATGCAGCTTCATCTCAGATCATTAAGAAAGCAGAAGTTTTAGTCTGAAATTTCACAGAACCATGGAACTTTAAAGATAGTATGGGATTCAGTTAGACTGGCTGGTTCAGTCTGCCATCTATAGATACAGAAACTAGAGCCACAGACTGATTCTGTAAGATAATCTGCCAAGTGTGCATACACTGGAGGAATGCTGGATGTTTTTACTCACGAGATGAAAAATGCTGTAATGAAAACGGAGGCTGCAGAGAAGTGAAATAGACACTTGTAGCCATAACCACCATATATCAACCTGAAAAACATATGCACAATAAATGTTTTTTACCTAAATCATAAAGATTTTGGTTCGAATGCTCTAATTCTTTACTTCCCTTTCCTTATAGGAATAGTCAGTATGATATAACAATAAATCCAGAAATACTACACACACACACACACACACACACACACCAACACTCACCTATACACATTTTGCTCCGAACTTAAATAATCATTTTAAATGGATCCATGTAAATTAGAATATTTTAAAGATCATGATTTATATAACCAATTATGCTAATAACATATTTTTTAAATGACTATGTTCCCCAAAACTGGTAAAGAAAAATCATGTTCTTGTACCTGTTTAAAAAAAAAAAAATCTCCTACGGCCTGGGTACTGGGTGGTGAGTTATGCCCTTTTACCTTCAGGGTACCAATTTAAATCCCCTGCACATCAGGAAGGAGGAAATATTGTTTCTGTTTTAATGGCTGTCCAGTGTTCTATGCAAAATAGATAGGAGGTTTCGGTTCAGTTCTTAGTAGATAGATGCTTACATTATAGAATTGTCACCCAGGAGAAAGGACAGGAGCTGAAAGATTATGGGGGAGAGGCACCCTCTCACTTACATACAGTGGGACATCTAGGGTGCCTAAGAAAATGCTTTTCAGTTTACAGGGGTTGATTAAGTATTCCTCATAATTACTGGATTGATTACAATTGGTCAAATCTGAATGTTTCCATGTGCATAGGTTTTTACACACAGTGCTGGTGGCCAAATATTGTGATCATTAGATCATGGGGAGCTGAGACTACCTTTCTCTGAATTACAACTCCTGAATATTTTGACTGCAAAGTATGATGTAAAAACTCTGTTGATGATTAATTTGTATTTTAAGCATATAAATCACTTCTTGGTTGCCATGTTAATACTGATTTAGAAAAATATACACTTCAGTTTATATTGATCTGTTTTTCTAATTCATCAGAAGGGTCTAATATGGTTGCTTTTGCAATTTACTTTCAAAGTTATCCTTTTAGGAGATGAAGTAACCAAAAGATATTGAAAATCCAAAGTAAATTACATCGTACCAGTTAGACTTCCCTGAAGAAATGGATACACCCCTGTAATCCGCTCAGCTCACAGCTAATAGGCAGGGGATTCAGCTCTGTCTTCATCTTTACTAAACTATGACTCTCTTTTAAGCACACAACATTTGTCTTCAGAACACCTATCAAATATTTAGTATCTCCTCTAACACAATTAAATTTCCTATTAAATTACAATCTACATTATGAATCAGAGCTTTAAAATGTATATAAAATGCACAACTATATTGTAATACTTACGAGAGCACACCAAAATGGGATGCTTTGAAAAATAACATGTCTCATTTTCAAAGCTCCAAACATGTAATTTAATAATTTTTTTAAATCCCTGGTTTCTTGAAACTGGTTTGCTTACAGAAGTTGGGTTTGTGTATAATTTGCTAATGGGGAAAGGACCTAAATAAACATACACTAGGGAGAAAAAATAAACCTTAATCCCTAAATGAAAGTTGAACTTGCATATTGCCATAGGAGGGCACACAACAGATGTCATCCAAAGCAAAGAAAGAGAAACTGAATCATATCTATCTATGCATATATGTCTGCAGACAGAATGTATACGTGTGTGTGCATGAAGACAGATGATCAGATAGACATACATTTGATGCCTTTCATACTATAAAACAAAAGCTAGAGAAGGAGATAACAGGTGATAAAGACTATCACAAATTTTCAAAGTAACTAAATTTAACTAAATGCAGTCTCTCGAATAAAAATAATGACAGAATGGGAAAACCTTGCTGGGGCTCCTATCCTTGAGTGTCATCTAGAGAAAAAATATTGCACGCAAAACTGTAAACAGTGGACAGAGTATCTAGAAATAATCGATGTTTCAGAATTCATTGAACTGTGGAAAGGAAATTAATATAAGAAAGCTCAACACTAACAAAAATACAATTGCAGGAGAAGAGATCTAAAGAAATCAAAGATAGTGAAGGAACTTTAAAAGGGAAGTAAGTTTTGGAAATGTCTGTAAAGCTATAGGCTATTCCAGGGAACTCATAAGAAGGCGAAATCATGGTCTAGTGCATGGCCCAACAAGAAAAAAAGTCAGATGGGAGGACAAAAATGAAAATTACTAACCGTCTCATAAGACAATTTCCTTCCTTGCCATTAATATAAAAGTATGTAGCCACTAAAAATGTTTCCCAGGTTTAAACCGATGGTCAGTCTGTGTGGAGTCCTGATTCTATTTCCTAGAAATATTTTGTTAGAGTTGCTATCAACCAACGTGTCTCTGTATTCCTTTAAAAATTTATAGCAAACCTACAGAACAAATCTATAACCACATATCATTAGATATTTACTACTATTAGTGTAAAATTGTTTTTATTAACTCACATGATGTCCAAGTCCTGAAGCTAAAATAGAATCCAGGTCTTTTGATTCTTGGTTTACCTTTGAAGTTAATTTTAAATGCTGCTTTTCCATGAAATTTCCTAATAATATGTAGTCAGTTTCCAGCTAATCAGGATAATGGAAAGAGGGAGGTCGTAGATCACCAAAATCATGATTAAGACAAAGCTAATAAAAACATGTTTTAAATGGAGTCAATGTAAACTGAGTTAAAATTACATCCAATTGGCTAATTTAATTATGATGCATTTAGACAATGGAATACATGCAACTACTGTTTTTTCAAAAGATGAGGTTGCTATATTAATATGTTTACATATGAATAGATAAATATATACATATATTGAAATGTAGAAACGAAATACATTGTTATTCATGTGAAAACTGGGCATGTGTGTGTGCATAAAATTTTGACTTTCTGGATATATTTTAACATCTGAAATGATGTGCACCAAAATAGAGTGATTGCCCCCAAAAATATGTCCAATATGAGGATGGTCTAATTTGGTCTTGTTTTTGCTAGCCAGTCCCTCCTGCGGATTATGGCTCTTACTTCCTCTTCTCAAAACACTCTCACTTCAATGTCACCAGCCCTGGCTCCAACACATCAACTTACTCTTATCAACTTGTTAAACATGAATCCCATGGTGGTGTTTGGATCAGGCTAGCCAACTAGAACCTCCATCAAAGTTACCTTCCATTCTGAAATCATCAGAGATTTTGCCTTATCAATCCAGATTAACACTAATTCAGGCATTCCTCGTGCCCCCTACTGACTGACGAGAGCCCAGCACTGCTTTGCCAACGTCACCAGGAAGGAATGCCTTCTCATGGCTTTAGGGCTTTATCTCTTTGTTTTTCAATCTACTTGAATAACTTATCCAAGACTCAAAAAAATCAATTTATAGTTTTATTTTTCAAATTAAAAAAAAAAACTTCTTCCTCTATTTAAACGATAATGCCAAGTTGTTGAACGCTTCCTCTTTTTCTAATTGTTTTACAATTTCAAGATTTTTTTTTCTTGAATGTTAAGCATTTTCCTTTTTACGTTAGGTTGACAACATGTCAAGTACATGGCTACTCCTCTGATGGGTAGGTAGCATAGAGTTTTTGCATGTAGCAGGACACACTGCATGGCATTTATTAATACGTATTTCTAAACAGTAGATGTCTTCTGATATCTAGGGTGTTTGTTTTGAGTAGATTTATAGTGGGGGCTCTGTTTCTCTTTTAACCACAGTAAATTTGCAAATTGATTAAATTATAATTAATTATATTTATTTTCTGACGACTGCCTCTCTTGCACCACTAGCTAGTACAGTGTCATATAACTAAATCAAATAGGCAGATATACAAACACACAAGGGGAGGCATTTAATGTGGTGTTGCAAATCTTTCAGTTTGTCTAGTTATCATCCCACCCCTTCAATCCTTTCTGCTTCTTCCCCACTGAGAAAATGAGAAAGAGAGAGAGACATTTTTATATTCTTTGCTTTGGGTATATATTCTCTTAATCTAGGACATTATTAAGCTGCTCAGAATATTTGCAAAAGATATATATTATCTTATTTAACATTAGCCTTTCCCTCCATCACCAAAAACAGATTTATAGAATTTCAGTGGTAAAAAAATGGAGATAGGATACTGGAAATACTAAGTGTAGACAAAGTCTTAGCAGTGATTCCTCCAGGTCTGTAAATACATATAGGGTATTTTCAGTATTACTCACCTGTGTTGACCCAGCACTTTTGAGAGAAGTCTAGTTAAAGTTGTCAAATGTTATTACAATTATTCCCTAAAATTAACTATAATTAAAATGACTAAGAATAAATATATAAACAACTATGTATGTGTGTTTAATCAGTAATACCACTCAATTTGATCATTTTAATAGATTATATATAAATGTGCGTTGTTGAAGTACATACCCATCCTAGGCCTACAGGATTTTACATATATATATATATGTGTGTGTATATATATATGTACACACACACACACACACACACAGATATGTATATCTGGGGTGTTGTGAGCACCTATAAAATTGTCTTTACAATATTTATTATCTTACTTTTCATAGTCATTTATCATATGGCCTATGTAAAAAAAAAAGTTAGAAACCAAAATTCCTGAATTGTATCCCCGAGTGGAATAAAGAGTGCACAAAGGAAAAAAAGAACATGGTAGCCATGGGATAGATGTTTGAAGACCCCGTAGAATGAGAAATTAAATGGAAAAAAACAAAGAAAGAGACTGAGTGGGAAAAGCAAGGGGAAGAAAGGAAACTAGATTATACATTCCTCCAGAGAATTATCCTTATTGTCTAGTTCTTTTGTATCTACCCTCAACACTTACATGGCTATTTAACATGTGGTGGGCTCTCAGTAAATGTCACTGACTTGCTGGAAAGATAGAGCAGTAAGCATGTTGGCTAAGGAGAGAGGAAATGAATGTGTGGGCAATTTGCAAAGTTGACACTGTTCATTCTCCGTATTACCTAATGGATATTTTTCACTTCCCATATCATTGATGACATTGGTTTCACTTTTTTATAGCCCCAAAGTAGTATCTCAATGATTAAGAGAGGTGCATTTTCTTTAGCATGTAGGTGACTGAAGTTTCCAAAAGAAAACTTTCTCAGGGGGCACCTGGGTGGCTTAGTCATTAAGTGTCTGCCTTCGGCTCAGGTCATGATCCCGGAGTCCTGGGATCGAGCCCCACATCGGGCTCCCTGCTCTGCAAGAAGCTTGATTCTCCCTCTCCCACTCCCCCTGCTTGTGCTCCCTCTCTTGCTGTCTCTCTCTCTGTCAAATAAATAAATAAAATCTTTAAAAAAAAAAAAAAAACAGAAAAAGAAAACTTTCTCAGGATCCTATCAAAAAACAAACAAACAAACAAAACTATAATACAAACAGATAGTACAAGAATATGATGTATGGTCATAATGGCCTTAAAAACAAATGCTCATTTACTGAAAATGGGCTTTAAAGATTCCTATAGTCTACAGACTGAAACAGAAAAGGTCTAATTCTCAAAATACTAAAAAGAGCTCTGCCCATCCATTCTTTTTTCTATCTGCAATTAGAATTGTAGAATTCTCATTGAAAAAATTAAGGATGTATTTTCCAACCTTAAAAACAGGGGATACTGTTTTCTTAAAGGGAACACACATATCAAAGCTGAGGCTCAAGTATTCAGCCAACAACAAAATTATTCACCAGAATATTTGGCCTTAAAGATGCTTAAAAATATGCATTCCTTCTTTCCAAGGCGGTTACCTGTTGTTCTTAAAGGAAGGTAGGAAAGAGAATCTGTCAACCAAGTCTGGCAACCAAAGACCGTAAGAAAAATTATCCTTCAGGAAAATAGCCCCAATACATTTTTAAAAAGTTAATCAGCTCCAAGAGTCAAAACTGCAAAATGTTCTGAGTTCACAGAAACATGAAAATTTTTCAATTCAAAGAAGTAAACTTGTGGTTATTTCATTACCATGGAGAACATACCATTTCAGACATGGCACCTCCATTACCAGCAGGTATCATAGCAAGGTCTGTGAAAGCATGGAAAAAGAAATGCTTTTTGAAAGTCATGAAAAAGGAACATAATTATATATGATTAAGAGTCAAGATCATTTAGGGGACAGTAGAGTCCAGTACAATAAGGGTGTGGGTTTGAATCTCACCTGTGCCATTTGCTAATTATGTGACCATGATCAAATCACACAATTTCTCTGAAACACAGTTCAGAAAATGGGATTAATTTTACAAGCAAAGATATAGTTACCTAGAGTTTCGATCTCAGATCTATTCAGGGGAGAAAGTTAGTCCTTGGGATTCAAGTTATTTCTTAGCCCAATGCCATAAATATTCTTAAAGGAGAAATATATGCAGGGAATTTCAAAGAACAAGCATCAAGTACTTTTGGCGCATAAGATAAGACCATGTCTATGTGTGTATGACTATGTTAAATACACATTAAAAATTTCCCAAAGCCTACATATGAAATGATTGGTAGTATTTCTTTCTGGGAAGTGAGACCGGGAGTTTTAAGAGGGGGAAGAGCTCAGGCAGGGAAATTTTAACTTTCATTTTATTCCCTTCTGTAATGTTTAAGTCTTTAACAATGTCATATATATTATATGGTTCAAAAAATAATTTGGAAGACAAACGAATTATCTCAAACATCAGCATGAGGTAATATATCTTTTTCAGTATATGAAAGTAATTAATTCATGCTCCTTTTCTCCCAAAGACTAAATGATCTATGAAACATAAAGTATAAAAAATTTACCAAAAATAATTCATTTTAATAGGAGATTAAAATGGCAATAAATGATTTTTTTTAACAATGCCTTGTAGTACATGATACTTTTGAGCTAATTACTAACATTAATATAGTAAATAGTACAAAATGTTCTCGACATTTGGTCCTTAAGACATAATCAGCCAACACTGTCACCACTATCATGATGAAGACTATAAACATCTTAGAAAAAATGGAAATACTTTTAGGATAGGGAGCAGAATCATTCTTATTCATCTTCACATCTCCCTTGCATACCACAATGCTTGGCACATAACAGATCTTTAATAATTAATTGTTGAATAAATACACAAATGAAAATAAGTTAATGGATGACACAGAAGTACATCCATTCAATACTTGCCCCAAACTGTTAGTGACTGTTTTGAAGATGTCCACCTTTTCATCCTTAGCTCCACCCTGCTTAGAGATCCTGCCCTAGCCCCTTAGAGTAAATCTTCCTTGCTAACTGGTCAGTGGCTCCTTTTTCTGATCTAAGTTGATTGAACCAGCAGTGGAGAGTGACATGAATTAAGCTACTAGATTCCCTTATTTGTAATTAGCTTCTCTCTGATGGGCACTTGAACAGGGAAGCTGAATTTGAGCCACGTGAAAATAGAGGAAAGAGAGGCAGTCCCCAGAGGTAGAAAAGAATATTTCCAAAACTCAAGAAAGAAGAGATGAGTCCTGTCATGAGGCTCAACTGCAATTAGTCCCATTGGGTATTCTGAGCTACCACTATATTCTTCCAAAATGTCACTATTTTTTTTTAACTTTATTTTAAGTGGGTTTCTGTTCCATGCAAATGAGCATAGAGACTGTTCCACCACAACTATCTACAGAGTCTTCACTATACACCCTAGCTTTTTCCACTATTAATATAGATGAACTATATGTATTTATATCTAAAGCCAATCCCTCTACTTGTGCACCGGATCACATTCCTTCTCACCTACTCTGGAAAATTTGATCCAGCAGTTTACTCCTTTCTTGACTACATCAGCAATTTTTAGCTATCTACTGGATTAGCCCCTTCAGAATATACAAAGCAGCCATTTTTTTTTTTTTTCATCTTAAAACAAAGCAAAATTTCTGTTGACCCAGTGGTGTGCTAGGGTTGGCTCATACCAGCTTTCAAGAGCCATCTCCTTTCAACTCAGTGAAATCAGCCACGATGGGGGTACTTACACTACTGAAATTGGCAAAAGCTACAAATCAGAACTGGTTTTTTTTTTCCCCAGAGAACCAGTGGTTAAATACTTACAAGCCTATCACTTTTTTGACCTCACTACCTTCACCAATTATCATCCCATTTTTTTGCTACCCTTTTCACCAAAATATATAAAAAGAGTCATGCATAAGCTTTTGTCCCCACCTCTCTACCGAAACTGCTCTTATCAAGTCTCCAATGGCAACCACATTGCTAAATCTAGTGGTCAATGACCTGTCCTCATATTACTTCATCTATCAGCAATGTTTGACCCGGCTGACCAGTTTTCTCACTAGTCATTTCTTCTCAGTCTCTTTTGCTGGTTCACCCTCTTTCCTCTGACCTCCTAGAGCTCCAGAGCTCAGTCATTGGCCCTATTCTCTTCTCCATCTACACTCACTCCCTTGATGACTACATTCAGACATGGCTTCAAAGACCACAAAGAGGCTCTATGTTGCCGGCCCAGACTTGTCTCTTGAATTCCACAGTCTTAGGTCCAACTGATTACATCTCCACTTGGCTATCTAAAAGATATCTCAAATTCAACAAGTTCAAAACCAAACTTCCAATCTTTCTTTCCAAACCTGTTTCACCAGCAATCATACATCTAAGATGATGGCAACACCATCTTTCAAGTTGCTCAAGCAAAAAACCTTGGAGCCGTCTTTGATTACCTTCTCACTCTCACACTCCACACCCAACCCATTAGGAAATCCTGTTGGTCCTATATTCAAACTAGTTCCAAAACACGATGTTTCTCACCCTATTGCACTGCTGCTAGCCTTGGTCAAATCTATAGTCTGGATTATCCTAAGAGACTCCAATAAGGCCCTGTACCTTACTATTACCATAGTCCTCCCCATATTGTTTATTCTCAAAACAAAAGCCAGAATGACCCTTTAAAAGTAAAGTCAGATCATGCCATTTCTCTGCTCAAAACACTAGGAGTGAACCCTAATTTGCTCAGAGTAATAGTCAAACTTTAGATAATGGCCTACAGACCCTTCATGAACTAGCCTCCTGTTAACTTTCTGACCCCATCTCCTAGGACTCTGCCTCTCACTCATCCTCTTCCAGCCACAATGCAGCTGCATCTTGAATATGCTAGACCTGCTTCTGCCTTTGGGCCCTAGCTCCAACTGTTTGCTTTGCCTGGAACCATCTTCTCCTACTTATGAACCTGGCTGACTCCCTTACTACCTTCCAGTCTTTTCTCCCATCTTCCCCAATTTAATATATTGCTTAGCCACCAACCTCCTAAACTCCTTGCCCTGTTCTTCTTTTTTCATTTTTTATTGTGCTTTCCACCTCTCAATCTACTTTATAATTTACTTATGTGTTATATTTGCTGTCTGCCTTTCATCACAGAAAGTAAACAACACAATGGCAAGGATTATCATCTGGCTAGCTGGTGACCCAGATATTTCAGGTAGTCTGCTCCTAGTAAATTCTTAACACATATTTGTTGAAAAAAAATTAATAAACGACCAACAAAGACCATAAATGGCAAAGACCTTAATGAATTTATAACAGAGAAGCAAATATGTGGTTATAAAAATTAGAAGTTTTAGAATTGTTTCCCTAATGAAATTTTCGCTTCTATAGTTTCCTGGTTAAAATTTAAAATTTACAGAAGAAATGTAGCAGTATTCCCACAACTGTACCTAAATCTCTCTCATATCTAGGACTCAAATCCTGGCTCTTATAAGAGCTCACAGCTCCTATAGGAGTTGTGCATTTATCAGTGGTGACACAAATGAGCCCGTGTAGTATTTTGTACATATGGTGTTAACTTTTATGCTTTAATATATATGTGCAATATGTCTGAATTATACTTGCTCTAGGAACCATCACTTTTATTTTACTGACTTTTGTGTATTTAAAATCTCAGGCATAATACAGTATTGAATTAAAGGTTTTTTGGTTGTTTAATTTCCACAGAAGTAAGGGAAATAAAAGAAAAAGAACAATTGTTTTAACATTCAAATTTTCTTCACGGCTTGTACAATGCAAAATTCTCCCAAGTTTGGGAAGTGCCAGAGAACTAAATATTAGAAGATGGATGTGAGGTCCCCAAACATCTCTGCGTTGACTTCAGTTAGGTTTTGAACACATGGTTATTAGGCTTAATTCATTGAAAATATGTTAAATAAAGGAATCATGTATGGAACTTATGAAAATACTGATGAAATATACTCATTCAAACATGAATTAAGGCCTTATTGTAGTCATGGGTTGCGGTTGTTTCAAACTGAATCTCATTTTATCCTCTTCAATTTAATATGATTACAATAGAAGAAAACATCTAAAAAAAGAGTGTTTAATTAATTTTAAATGTTATATGTTCATTTAAACAACAACAAAGAATGACCACAAATGTAATGAGGCTAAAACATTTAATTTGAAAGGGAACACAGAAGTCCCCAACACCAAAGAATAAAAATTGAGAGTATTGTGAATGCATCATGATCGATTAGTACTAACTAAATGAATAACTAGATGGAATAACTTTTCAAAACCTGTATAACTGTTCTGTAAGTATTATATAAGACTATAGATATATCTAAGAAAGACTGAAAAAGTTTTCAAATATATCAAAGTGAAACATAATGCTACAACATAGGGAGATTGAATAGATAAAACATTTTTAACTACTGTTTGGAGTGAACTGTATTCAAGCTTACTTTTGTCTATATCTATCAGAAATTTTATTGTAATTGAACTACATCATGTCCTTGGCCTCAGTTTTTATGCCTGCAGACATGAAGAAGTTATGCCCCCGCTATAATCAACCACAAGCTTTACAGTCACTGTAGTGGCATGGCCCAGATTTTCTAAAATAGTTTCAATTTCAAATATTTTCTCCCCACTTTTTATATGAACCAACATGTTGTTCATATATTTAGTTTAAAAATTCTCTTTGCCTACTATAATTCTAAACTTATAAATATTAAGAAATAGCTTAGATTAACATACATCAACCCCCAAAATAAGATTTTAGGGAAAACGTGTACATTAATCTCCTTAATTCAACACAATTTTTTTGAGTTCTTGGGCATCATCATTTGTATATAAACAATGTACTGATAATAACCAATTCTTATCTCTTTGATCTGGCAGGATCTCTCCTTGAAAAATATTATTAGCTGCAAGTTTTTGTGAGTGAAATAAATTCCATTTTGTAAAAAATTTCACAGTTCATCTTCACTAACTCGGACTGGCCTCTCCACCAACCCCTCACACTAGTTTAAATTAAATAAAGATTGGTTTTAAAAATGTAGACAGCTACTTAATCAAATAACAAATAACTGAGCAGGCTGCTTGAAATCATGTTCACTGATAAACTCCTGGTCAGTTCCAATGACCATAGACTCACCTGCTTTTGCACAGGTAAAAGACTCCCCAAGGAAGGAACAGTTTTCTAGAACTTATCAAGGTCCACTTGATAATATTTATAATTCTCCTATGAGAATTTCCTAATAGCAAATACACACAAAAATAAGCAAAACATCAGGGAAAGATTGACCCTAAAGGTATGACTGTTCTAGTTGTTCTGATTTATTTGTATCCTGGGGAGCAAAACCAAAGGAATGTGCTATATTACTTGTCTATCAGCTCAGAGCCCAGCCCAGGAAGAAGGTGAGAAGACTGCAAGTGAAGTGGAAATATGGGGGAGACCTGCTGGGGGCCCAGGAATCTCTTCTGTGGTTGTTGGAACACAGATGCCTGGGCAGCTCATCCCTGACCTGCCATCTTGCTTTCATTTCTCACTTTATTTTTTATCTCCATGATTTTCTGTTAACTTCCTATTAACATCCATCAGAAACCTAGCTCCAGTTCTGACCAGCCTAAGGGCAATAGGTTGAATTGGGTCATGGAAAATATGACATAACTGATCTAGTTTCCACAAGGTTCATGGACTGAATGGAAATTATTCAGAAGGCACTGGAGGAGATAAATATTCATATTCTGTCTTTCTGTCTGTATTTCTCTCCTTTGTGGCCTTTTTGTATTCGGCTTGATGGGAATTTATATCTCTAAGGAAACTTTTTTTTTTTTAAACTGCAGCCAGTATCTGAATTATCTTGAGCTAATGATCACATGCCAGGCAGAGGGTATGACTGAGATGAGATGTATAATTTCCAGTGAATATTTTCACAGTTTCTCTGGATCATCTATATTGTTTTCCGGTTAATATAACTTTTTTAAAAGTCACCTTCAATAGGGCATGTAGTGTGGTTGAAATATGACAATATGAGGAAAGTAGAAATAGAGAAAACAAGGGAGGTAAGAAAATAAATAAGATCAGGGGCGCCTGGGTGGCTCAGTTGTTAAGCATCTGCCTTTAGCTCAGGTCATGATCCCAGCAGGGTCCTGGGATGGAGCCCCGCATGGGGCGCCCTGCTCAGCGGGAAGCCTGATTCTCCCTCTCCCACTCCCCCTGCTTGTGTTCCCTCTCTCACTGTGTCTCTCTCTGTCAAATAAATAAATAAAATCTTTAAAAAAAAAAAAAAGAAAGAAAAGAAATAAGATCAGGCTTGGGTTGCGTAGGTGGCTCAGTCAGTTAAGCGGCCCACTCTTGGTTTCGGGTGGGGTTGTGATCTCAGGGTCATGGGATCGAGCCCCACATCGGGCTCCGTGCTCAGCACAGAGTCTGCTTGAGATTCTCTCTCTCCCTCTCCCTCTGCTCCTCCCCCACATTCTCTCTCTCTCAAATAAATAAATAAATAAATCTTTAAAAAATAAATAAGATCAGGCTTAACAAATAATTTATATTTACTCAACAACTATTCATTTGTTCAAAAAATTACTGAGTGCCTACCATGTGCTGGGAATAGAGAAGTCAATAAGTAAGTCCTTGCCTTCATATGATAGTAGCAAGACAGACAATATACCAAAAAAAAAAAAAAAAGTGGTAACTGGTATGGTGAGAAACAAAGCTGGTAAGGAGAGTAGTGTGGGGGTGCCGATTTCCACAGGGTGGGCAGGGATGTTCTATCTAAGTGGGTGACCTGGAGGTAGAGGAGGGGATAGAGGAAGGGAGCAAGTCATGTACCTGCATACCTATAGGGGGTAAAGGCATTCCAGCAAGAGGGAGCAGCAAGTACAAAGGCCGCAAGGGGCCTAAGGAGCTTCAAGGAAACCCGGGGGATGCAGCCGGGGGGCGGGGCGGGGTGGTGATAGGAGAAGAAATAAGCAAGTGAGGGTGGAGAAAGAATCAGAGGTCCCATCATATGGGGCCTGTGCGCCATGACAGGTCTTTGGAGTTATTCTAAGTGTGATGGGAACTCATTGGAAAAGGTTCCATTATTTGATTTACCCTCTGAAAATGTCACGAGTCTGCTGGGTTACAATACCCTATAAGGAGATATGGTGGAAGCAGGAAAACCAGGGAGGGGGCTAATGCAGATGGAGAGCCAGGAGATGGTGGTGAATAGGACTAGAGTGAAGACAGAGTGGGCAGAAGGGGCAGCTTGGGGAGATGCTTGGAAGGTGGAGCCTGCAGAAATTGTCGATACGGTTGGATGTGCAGTCTGAAAGAAAGACAGGAGTCGAGGATGAAGGAAGGATTTGGGGAACTGAGCAACCCACAAATGGTGAGGTGCTGGTGTTGACTGAGATGAGGAACACTGGGGGAGGTTTGCAGAGATGAGGCTCAATGGAAACCAAGTGTTCCGTGTTAAGCATGTTAATTTTGAGTTGCCTATTAGGTGATGGTGCACAGTTGGAGCTCAGAAGAGAGGCAGGTGCTAGAGATAAACATTTGGGGTCGGCACATAGTGGGATCTGAGCCACAGGTGCCAAGGCAAATTGCTTCATAAGTGAGTGATGATCCACACAACAGACGAATGAAGACTGAGCCCCGGAACACACCGATATTTTGAGGTGGCAACGAGAAGGAGGATCCAGCAAAGAAAACTTGGAGATGCAATGAGGTAGGAGGGCACCAGAGGTGTGATGTCCAGGAGTACTAGCCAAGAAAGTGTTTCAAGTGTATCAGACGCTGTTGAGATGTCAAAGATGAGCACTGGAAATTTTAGTAGAGTGACAACTCTAAAAGCTTGGCTGGAGTGTGGTCAAGAAAGAACAAGACGTGAGCGTGCAGAGAGAACCAGCGCTATAGCAACACTCTCTTGCCAGATGAGCAAAGCATCGCTTGGAATTGTGGTTTACGCTCTTCCTTAGTTCTTTGTGGCTTAATTTTCAGCATGGCCTCCAGTCATTTTAGTATTGAACTTGTGAGTTCAGTGTTTGGTGTTGCAGTAAAAGCTTCATTTTGAGCAGTTTAAGAAATAAAAGAAGGCAGAAACCATGCAGACATTTCAATTTACGATTCTTCTCTAAACTATGTTGTTAACATTATATTACACTAGTTAATCATCTGATGTTAATATCTATGTAGCTTTTTTTCCCTCTAAATCTGTCAAAGAGAAAAAGTTAAATGGCAAAACATCCAAATGACAGAATTTTTTAAAGCATATGTTGGATTTAATGAATGTTTAGTTAAAAACAAGTAGGCTTTGAGGATATCAGGTCTCTGAGATCATTTTGAAAGGGAGAGAGGAAAATGATAGACTCAATGTGATTGCTGCAATGATTTTTCCTTTATTTTTCCTTTTGGTCTGGAGAGAATAGATCACAAAATGAAATGAGCCATTACCCAGGTGAAAAGTATACTCTCCTACCAAAAAGAACCTTACAGCAGTTTCCATATTTCTACATGTACTTTATTCTTTCTTCAATGTGACTCTTACTGACTTTAACAGCAGTATTATAAGAATTACAAGACAATATTAAAACAATGAGTAAGAGCATTTTACCTAAATGTATTTGCATGTATCCAAATTTTACTCCTCTATCAAGATCCAGCTCCGGGGCGCCTGGGTGGCTCAGTCATTAAGCGTCTGCCTTCGGCTCAGGTCATGATCCCAGGGTCCTGGGATCGAGCCCCACATGGTCGGGTTCCCCACTCCCTCTGCCTGCCTCTCTGCCTACTTGTGCTCTCTGTCTCTCTGTCAAATAAATAAAATCTTTAAAAAAAAAAATCCAACTCCAATAAACCTTCAGTGAGACCTTTCCGATCCCTTCCTCTTAGAATAAATCTTTCACCTATAAATAATATTCTATCTGTAAATCTTATTCATTTTTTTTCATTTATTCAACTACTATTCATTGAGTGCTTATTATGGACTGGCACTCTCCTAGGTGCTTCGGATGCATTAGTGAACAAAACAAAGCTCCCTGCCTTATAGAGCTGAGATTCTAATGTGGGACAGACCCCAAACCATAGACATCATAAACAAATAATCACCTAGTATTTAGAAGGGGATCGATTCCTTGGTAAAATGAAATGTACAGCAGAGGAAGGGGGTGTAGGGGATTCCAATGATTAAAATAGAGGTTAAGGTTGGCCTTACTAAGGCGAAATCTTAGCAAACCTGAGGACTTGGAGGGAAGGAATTAACTATGTGGTTGGTGGGGGAGAGCATTCCAAGCAGCAGGAGGAGCCAATAGAAAGAGTTAGAAGATACACACCTGACCTTTGTCAGGACCAGAAAAGAGACCAGAGTGGCTTGAGGGAGGTGAGGGAGGGGACGAGTAGTAGGAGATGGGGTCAGAAGCTGATGATTATGACAGTGAAATGGGGGCCATTACAGAGGTTTGAGCTGAGGAGTGACATGATCTGACTTCCTGTTCAAAAGGACCCTCTGGCTGTTGAGAATAGCTTGGAGAGGGTCAGATGGGAGTAGGGAAAACAATCAGCAGACCCTGGCGGTTACCTAAGTAGAATATGATGGTGACACAGACTCCAGGAAGACAGCGGAGCTGGTAAGAAGTAGTTGGATTCCTTTAACATAGCAACTTTTAAATTTTGTTATAATTATGTATACATCTTATCACCATTTCTAGACTACACACTCCTTGAAGCCAGGATTTGCATTCGTGCTTACATTTCCAACAAGGGGTGCTCAGTGACATTTTTAATGACTAAATAAATGGTTACTAGACAAAGAATCTAGCCTATCAATATCTCTGGCACATACCCTGTATTTCAAGGCATATTTATGAATGGACAATAGCACCACCAAGAGCATCAGCTTTGAATAAGAAGAGAAAAAAAATCTATGTACTGCTTAACTGATGGCAGAATAATGTAAAGAAAAAGAGGTCCTTCATATATATGAGTTTTATTTAATTGCCTACAGGTTTCTAGAAGTAATCTGCTTCTCCATTTTCTCTGTTTTCTCCTTGAGATAAAATAGTAGCCAAGGGAAAGAGAGATTTCTGGAGAATTCAGGTTCATAGTAGGTTTTGTCACGGAAATATTTATTATTATAAGAGCCAGTTGAATGACTTTCTATAATGCTAACCCTTACTGTAGTTAACACTGCAGGGAAGAAATCTATCTCTGTCTTCAAAGTCCATTATAATAAAAACACATGCATATAAAATAAATAACTTCTCCAATACATACATATTTGGCATTACAATAGCCAAATGATGCAATCATTTGCTACTAAATCACAAATTTCCAAAACTTCAATATAGCAAGAGGGAAATTCCTTCAGGAGAAAAGTACCCACAATGATCTCCATTCATAGCTATAGAATACAGCTAAAGAAATTTTCTTTTTAAATACAGTGATTCAGGTTTTTAAAATGCAACATCCAGTTTGGGTACAGAGTTCAAGAAAGCTGCTACATGCAATGTGGAAATAATTTACGTGTACATATAAAAAAAATCCAGGATGGGAGCAGATTTCAATCTCTCAAAAATACAATGTCAGAGTCTGGGTTCTAGGCTGATACAGTTCCTAAATGAATCTGTAATCTGGAGGGAAAATTCCATCTCTAAGAAGTGACTCCTATTTCCTGCGTCCCTTATTTCTTTTAGCTGCCATTGAGAAGATTAAACTCCGCTTATAAATCTAATTGAAAAATACCAGCCTGAACTGGACATTACTATTTAAGACACTGGTTCTTCCATCTAATCATTTCATGGGTATTTATTGAGCATTTCATATTTCTTGGCAAAAAGATAATAGTTCTGAGTTCTGAGAAATTAAAAATTTTATGAGGAAGAGAGACAAACATGCAGTAGAACAGTTTGACCATGTTCAGATAGAGCCAGGCCCAAGGTGCAATGGCCGCCCAGGGTGAAGATGCTCTGACCCCATCACGGAGCTAGGGCAGCTCTACTACTATTTTTGGAAGGATGGACAAGGCTGGCCAGAGAAAGCAAAGGGAAGGGGAAATCTTCAGCAAAGGGCAGGCATGATCAGGATCTGATTTTTAGAATGACTGGCCCAGCAGCAGTGTCAAAGATGAAGTGATAGAAGTGGTCTGGAGGCAGGAAGATCCTTCCAGAGGCTTAAAGGAACTAATATAACAAATAATGAGGGTCTAACATAGAAAATGGCAGTGGGGATGGAAAAGAAGGGAAAGTTCGAAATCTATTTAGGAAATAGACCATAAAAGACATGGTCTTGACTCATCAGGGAGCAGAAAGAGCGAGAGGGTAAGGACAACCACCAGCTCTCCAGTCTGAGAGTCTGGGTGGATGGAGGGCTGTACTCTAAGCAATGCAGGAGAAAAAGCAAATAAGGCACAGAGAATTGTTCGAAAGCTATCATATCTGACATGATGCATATTTGAGATTAGGACTGAATTTACAAATATATATTTGTGGTCTGAAGGTCTTTACCTATTGAGCTTATCCAAAATCATGAAAATTAGAGAGATCATTGAGGAATACTTAACAAATTTCCTTCATTCTCATTTCTCTAATGTGTAAAGTATTGACAAGGTAGAGACCAGTAGACCATATCAATTTTAGATATTTGTGTCTGGTGAATATTTACCCATTTTAGACCTTCCATTACATAATCAAAAGCATGGCTTCTTCTTGAACACTTTTTCTTCTCTATATTCCACAACAAAATCTGAGCATACTGTATTTTAGTGATCATTGACCTAAAAGGAGAATAAAATAATGACAATTTGTGAAATACTTAACTTTATTTACCAATTAATAGTGGTGAGTTTTTCATTTGGGATCCTAATTTCAAATTCACTAATTAGAATTCTGAAACATTTAAATACCCTAGGAAATTTCTTTATTGAAGGACTTTCTTACCATAAAAAGATGAAAATCTCTCTGATTCCTTGTCACATTTGCAGTAGTATTTCCTTTTCTGCTTCCAAATCTTCACTGGGACCATCAACAATGCCCCCAAGATGCACTTGGATGGCTCAGTTGGTTGAACTTCCGACTATTGGTTTCAGCTCAGGTCATGATCTCGAGGTGGTGAGATCAAGCCCTGCGTTGGGCTCCATGCTCAGTGGGAAGTCTGCTTAAGATTCTCTCCCTATCCTTCTGCCCCTCCCCGCACTTGTGCATGCATGTACACTCTCTCACTCTCTCGCTCGTTCTCACTCTAAAATAAATGAACAAAATCTTAAAAGAAAAATCAAAAACAATGCCCACAAAATGAATCCCTTCTCAAGCAGGACATCCTGAGTCAGAAATCTGTTGTGTCCCTCCGCAGAGCTCCCATTAAATAATTTCTATAGTTTCTGTAATAACCAAAACTCTTGAATAATGTACTCTAGGATGCTCTATTTCAAGATCTTTAACCCTAGAGACCTAGATGAGAAAACTTCGTATCTTTATTATATATTTCTACACTCATAAATGAGTCAACTTTCATTAGATTACACTGTAATCCACCAGTAGAATGCTTCCATTCCAAATATAACCAGATTTTATCTACCTATTATAAAGTAAGAAAGCCATGTGTGCCCTAGCAATAAAAAAGCATTGTCTGAATCCGTGTTTTTCAAATTGCAGGTCGTGACCCATCTGTGGATCATGAAATCAATTTGGTGAGTCACAATCAGCATTTTTTACAAAATAAAATAAAAAACAGTGGAGTAGATAATATCAGAGTGCATTACATTTGTTAAGGGTGTATGTGGTTTTGTGAAGGTTTTGTATGGATGTACTAGGCCTTAATGTAAATTATTTCTTACCAAGAGTTGCATTCAAAGAAATTTGAAAGCCACTGGCTTAAATAACCTCATCAATGGATGTTGCTGAGAAATGCCAGGAGTTTGTAGCTCAAATATGAAGTGAAAATAAATTTTATGAAAAGTGAAGATTTATTTTTGTACAACAGCTCTCTGAAAATCAAGCACTCACTTATTTCAAGCTGTCAAATATCTTACAGAATAATACCTTACAAATAGGATCAAAGGTTTCTCCCATACTGTGTTTTATTACTAAGAATATATGGTCCAACAGCACTAAATGACAGATTCTCACTTGATTGATTTAGCCTTGCTACTTAGTAGTAATTATGGACAGAAGTCTCATTTAGTTGCATTGATCTTGTATTTAACTTAAGAATAAATTCAGAAGTTGAGATTTAAAATGCACTGTATGAGTCCTTAATCCGTGAAAGGACTTAAAAGATAAGAAAGCAATTGAAAACCTACAAATGCATATGTTACCATTATGTATAACTTATATACACACTCCCAAACATCATATTAGTATGTATAAACTAAAGGATATTCTATATTTAAAGAATAAACGAAGACCATAAATACAAATCTAATGATTGTGCTTCACTGTAATTTTATGAGAAGCCTAACTAACATAAAAGTTACATACAGTGCTTTATTTGTGCCACCAGGAATAGTTCTATCCATGGAAATAGTGGAAAAAATTGACCTAATATCACACTACCTAGTTATTCCTCACCCTGTGATGCCTAACTTATATTTTGGCAAATAAATTTTAAGTCTGTAGTTTCAAGAAAAGTATCAGTCATGAGTTTTACCTGAACTTGAAATAGTCCTCTTTTGAGAGAGCTATAGTAACTATGAGTTTATATTTTATTTCATTTCTATCATTCCATTCCTTAGGTTCTTTATGGTGTTTTAAAAAATCCATAATATAATTCTATGAGAGTTAACATAATAGACTGTAACAGCTGTTATGGTCTATTGTGTAAATAAGTAATTACAGAATTTACAGACTATCATGTAAATATGTAATTATGGACTTTTTAAAATGTGCATTATTTACTCGATAGTCTATCGTTTACATATGTAATTATGGACTTTAAAACATGTATTATTTACTCAGTCTGTAACAGCTCCTTGGGACAGAGTCGTTCTGGCCTATCGGGTAAACATGTAATTACAGAAATTTTTTAAATATGTATAATTTATCTGATAGTGCTGCTACAGATTATCACATCCATATGTAATCACAGATTTTTTTTTAAAAAAATGGTTATTATTACTTTGTATAATGTTTCCACAAGTTAACTCAGAGATTTTCGGTTCGTGGATCAGTTATCGAAAACCATGCAGTGATTCCATCGTATTCCATGTTTGCTAGTATAGTGGTTTTTTGCAGGTCACCTAAGTAAATTTGCAAGTTTCCCAAAGAAGTTTAAGAACTGACCCCAAAAGAAACAAGTCATTTTGAGAGAAAGGATGCTTTTATAATAGTCTCTAGCTTAAGGTTCTAGCTTTCATTTTTCCATAGTTATTGACATTACCATAGTATTTATTGTAAAAAGCCAGAACTTTTGTAACATATTTTGTTTCTTTAAAGCAGCATATCCGGCATGCATTTTACCTGTTGTCCTCTTTCGTATTAAATTATGCACAACTCCTTAGGATGACAATTTAAACTACTTGCCAATTTCTGTGGTGTAAATTCTCCCACCAAAACTGATTTCAAGCTACCAGAGGGATATCACTTAACTTGGACTATCACTTCATTACCAAACCATAATTGCAGATAGGAACCTATTTCAGCACACCACGGCCTTTTAGGCCATTTCAAATTTCAATTATTGACTTGCGGTATCTGAACCTTATCTATAGTAGACACTGAACAAGTCAGACACAAAAGCCCAACTGCTAAAGGCTCACATCATGTATTTAAAACAGTGAGTTAATAAGAGACCCTGTAGTGACCTATTCCCTGGTTCAGAAAATGTTACAATCCTGAGTGGGTTACTCAGCACTTTGAGGATGGGAGGGCATTGTTTGGTGTGTTGAATAGGAAACCAATCTTGGGGTAAGTTGAGGTGCACCTATGAAAATCAGTTTGGCAAGAATGTTCTAGAAGTGATTAAAGTATCAGATGGGTGATTGGGCTGGAGAACTTTAAGATCTATTCTAATCCTATGATGCTCTGTTTTGTGATTTAATAAATAAGTAAAGGTTAACTAGATCACCTTTCAGGAAGCCATCTGTAGTTCCACAGTTGTGTACTAGGAGATTTAATTGCCATTTTTACCTGAGTAATAAGTTGTAAGCTCAGCTGGGCAGCTCTGGAAGACCGAACCTTGAGAGGAATGTTGTAAAAATGAACTTCAGATACTGAAAATACCAAAACTAAGGATGTTACAGTATGTCTTCTATTTTATTTTTGAGTTGTGCCTTTTATTTTAATAACAGACTTAAACATTGTTCTGCATTGAAATTTATTTTTTAAAAGATTTATTTGAGAGAGCATGCACGTGCACAAGAGGGGGGACGGGCAGAGGGAGAGCACGAGAAAATATTATTATAATTAATTATTTTAATTAATTATATTATATTAATTATTAATAATAATTAATTATTTTAAATACCTCTACTTTCAAATTTAGGGGAGAATAAACTGGTCCCCTTATAGAGCTCAGACAGGGGATCAGCGCACATATACATGAAAAATTCTCTACACAATAGGCAATCATACTGTGTGGTCAGTTTAATAAACTGCCAGAGTGAGAGGGATTTCAAGTAATTCCATACAAAGGGAATGAGCTCTTATATACATTTGTCGAAGATGCTCATAAGATTTTATGTTGTTTTACCACTCAAAACACCCTGCGGAAGGAAGGCAGGACCTTCCATACACACTAAATTTTAGTTGTGTGGAGCCTTTATCAAGACCTGGCACCATGGGTTGCCTACCTTCAGGGAGAGATTGTGTTCCCACATGTTTAAATCCCATGTAGCACAAAACACAAAATATACATGACATTGGAGTATCACACGGCCAACGGCTGACGAGAGCATGCCCGGAAGGGGGCAGGTGCTGCCTGCCAGGGGCTGCAATTTAATATCCTGCTATAAAGGCAATAGGAGGCTCCTGTTCATCTGAAACCTAGAACCTATAATAAAAACAGTGAACAATTCAAAATTGGCACGTTAGTCCTACTGGCTGTTTATGTGCCAGGATTTTTTTTTTTTTAACCGTGCCAGAGCCTCAAACTGTGTACAGTACCCTGAAACAACTGAGCGCTTCTTATGTGCAACGTGGAATTATGGGTAGTGAGGGATTTACTATCTAGGAAATTGTTTTCTTTGTTTTAAGGAAATAAGGGTAATACATGTCCCGATGGCTATTTAGGGAAATCCCTTATTCTGGGTTTATTAAAAGGCTGAACTACATAATTTTATATAAAGTAAGACTTGCAACAATTACCAGTCTGAGGCACAGAAACGGGAAAGGTAAGCCAGAATTTCTAAACGTTCACTTCATCCAGGTGTACCTCACTTTAAACAATAAATGCATCCCAGGAGTGAAGTGAAAAGAAAATACTTATAAATTGAATCATATTTTAAATTAACTAGGGATATGGTTACTTAAAGGAGGCTTCAGCTGGTTCTTTAGTAATGTGGATGACCGATTTGCAATTTATCAGTTTATGAAATATGAATTTTCAGATGTCAAATTTTAAAGCAGAGTACATACATACATACATATATTTATATGTGGGTATATATACTTACAACGATATGTCCTTATAAATATTCTAAAAGTCACACAATTAAAATCAAAATACAGCAAAGACATTAATGTTTAGCTTGATCCATATGGATTTTCTGGGTTTAAAGGAACATATAAAATATTTGTTTGAATAAGGCTGTGTTAGAAAATGAAAACCAAAGGTTTCCAGAATTGCAGTTAGTTATCTGTGAAGTGGGAGTGCCGAGCAGTAAAACTCCGTGTCCACTTGGCTGCAACAATTAATATGGAGCTATTTTCAAGGTGGGATTATGGGCAATGGAACCTCTAGGGATGGGCTGTTTTGCCCATGCGTTAAATCCTCATTTTGTGTGAACTTAATGAAAAGATTGCAATATGTTCTGTCAATGGTTCCTAGAGCATGGAGATGTCTCTTTCTTTTTCCCCTGAGTAAATGTAGTGAGATTTGTGCTGCATTTTATGGATGGAAATGTAAAGAAAGTGTGTGCTTTTTACTTTGTTTGGAAGTCCTGAAGATAGACTTAAAATCATGTAGGGAAATGCAGTTGGTCTAAGGATGTAATATTGACTGGATGCACAATCAGTGGATTTGTAAACTTTGCTGTGTTTGGGGAAAACCTCTAACACTATAAAATATCAAGAAGAAAGAGTTGAGTTTTTCTATAGCATTTTAAATTAGGCATAGCTATTTTCAACAGAAGCTTGTTGGTCTGCTCTAAAAAAGTTTTTATTTATTATTCTAACTAATTTGAATTCACAAGTGTGGTGTGCTATAGCCAGAATAAAGACTTGCTTCGCACAGAAATGTTCAGATGCTGTAACACAGTCAAGCATATGCTTATCTTCTTTTGATAAAAGAGAGACTACTTGGGGATAGCAAATGCACAATATTGATCATAACAAAAAGCCCAGGGTAGAGCGGAAAGGAACAGAAACCAATAGGTGTACATGCCACGAGGTGCCCAGTCAGCCTTCAGGTGACCCTGGCACACAGCCCGCATACCATCGGTCCATCAACGAGGAGGGTCTCGCTGGAGGTGAACTATGTGTGGACATCTGCCTGAAGCCAAAGGCCACCCAGGGGTATGCATGTAGTCAGGGTCCTCCCTTCCTTCACCCCTCCCCAGCCCATGGCTTAGATAGGACCAAATTTGTTTTTCCTCAGTATTGTTGAAAAATACCTCACCTTGGGATTCCTGGGGCCACAGAATATCCAGGGTCCTAGCAAACAACTCAGAGGCTCTTCATAATTTGCACCAGCGACCCAGTTAGCTCACCAGTTTCTGTCCTTATGGGGAATCCAGACTCTGAAACTCTGAAATTAAGCAGCTTTTGATTCAGTAGACCAGAGTTCGTTTTTGTTTTTAACACCATGGAATTCTTTGGGTAGAAGGAGATCTTAAAGATAAGTCAAATCCCTTCGCTTTAAGGTTGAGAAAGCTAAGGCCCAGAAAACTGACCTGATTTGGCAGACTGTTGGCCAGTGGCCCAGCCATTGATGGAGCTCCATCCCAGGAGAAAGGAAACAACACGATTAAGCTAAATGTTAGGGGCTGTACACACGTTACCTCATTTCACCCTCACAAAACCCCTAAGAGGTGCTTATCTTTATCATCCCCATTCAGAGTAAAGTAAGTGAGATTTAGAACAGTTGACTAACTTGCCCCAAATCCTATACCTTTAGGACAGTTTGCGGAAAAATCCATTCACCGAAATGGCCAATTTACCCAATGCATTTGAAGAATGGTCAAATTGCTGAATTTACCAAGAACTTATTTCTTTAAACTATTATTTTTGCAGTAATTAATATTATCCTTATAGTTAAAGTTTTAGTCAACGGTTGGTTTTTACTTTGTCTTCATGGCAACATTTGTTTGGAATTTAAATTTGTATTAGTAACTGCTATAGATCAGATTGGTGGTCCTAACTCCATGGTCGTTATAAAATCCCTTCTGGGCATTTGAACATCCTTTCTACTGCTTCTAATGGTCTCTGCTTTCACCCTGCATCTTCCTGCAAACTAGGACCGAGTTAACATAGCAAAGGGACAGAAGTCATAAGCTTTCTGCATTTGATGAAATTTCTAGCAAACGGAGTTGCATGGGATGGTTCAACAGCCCAGGACAACATTTCCAAGATTTCATTTTGTTTAGTCTTAGTTTTACCTTAGGTTTATTAGTTTGCCATGGCCATTTATGCCCCACAGTCCCGCAGCTCATTACTCAGCCAGACCAGCCAAACGGCTTTTCCTGTTTGTTTCACATCTCAAGCACTTTAAAAATGTTTAAACAACATGTCAAGTAATCCATTTAATTTATCTAGGAAGCACTCTGTGAATCAAAAAGGGGCAAAAAGCAATGGGCCCAATTAAATGAGTTGGATGACAGAAACTCATCCTCATGATTCATAGAAGTTCTTGAATTTAGAACAAGCACAACACTAGGAAGTGAAATAAATGAACTATAATTCCCCAAAGTCAGGGACCAATATGCTAAGAAAACATGGAGTACACTGAACTTTCAGAACCTATCAACGAATGTAAAATGGCTGTGGCAAAAATAAAAATTAGGAGTTCAAACTAAAACTTTGAATTGGCCTCTCAAGCTGCCATGGTTACCTCACTCGGTGGCATCTGTGATAAACTTTAGAGACGCTTCATCCAAGGAAAGTGTTGATAAATCCATGATTGGGTAACTCGGTCATTCCACGAACTTTTTGATAGGGGAATTGGATTTTGGTGAAGAAATGGTTTTTGGGGAAATAGCAATTCAAGGAATTAGTCCTTCAAAATTGTTGGGGTTTTTTGGAACACTGATATGCTTCTGATCACTGGATGATAAGGCATGGAAACCTGTCTGCTGACTCCAAAACTACCATTCTAACCTCCATAGCCTTTCCAATTAACCACATAATTGGATATAAAGTGGAAAGATATTTTGAAGTTCCTTAAAGCTAAAGAAATGAAATGTGGACTGAAAATTTTAGACCCCTGAAGAAGTTCCTTTGAAAAGTATTATAATAAGTATATTAAATCAAATAGCATAGTTGAGTTCAATGTAAATCCTGTACTATAGGTCCCAGTAGTAGAATGAGAGAGTGAGAAAGCGCTTTCCCTGATACCAAGAACCTTAATTTGAGCAAGACTCAAACATTTATATTCATATCATGTGGATCTGTCTGGCCACAGTTAATTTGAGCATGTCACTTTATTCCCTGTACAGAATATCTAAAGCTTTAAGGCAGATTCAGGGAGACTTTTCTTCCTGAAACACAAACACTACACAACTCTCATTAACTGGAACTTTCACATCTACACTGAAGTGAAAATAGAACCTAAAGCTCTGTCCTACCTCATGTATGTCAAATAGCACAGATTAGAGAAGGTATGTTTGACAATGGCATTTTATTCAGGCTTGAGAGGGAAAGAGTTGGACAAGTCATAAACCTGCATAACCATGCAATAAAAATAATTGCAATGATGTTTAAAAGACACACTAAAATGAATACTTGATAAAGGCAAAATTTTGCCTGCTACTCATTTGACTTCACCCCAACTTGTCACAACCATTGAAAAGGTATGTCTCTACAACTTTAGAGCTAAAACCACTTTCGAGTCGTCTGGAGCCACAGGTGGAACTGGGAATGTGTTTCCAGGGGTGGGGGAAGAGAGAAATAATTATTTGGTAGTATTTTCAGGTTGAAAGGGTCTAGGTCAGTTCTGTTCACAGAAATATAATGTGAGCCACATATACGTCTTTGAATTTTCCAGCTACATTTAAAAAAGTGAAGAACAGGTGAAGTTATTTTTAATGTGTATCTCCTTTAACCCCCAAAGTAACCAAAATATTAATATTTTAGCCTTATAATCAATATAAAATTCTAATGAGCTATTTTACATGATTTGTACTAAGTCTTCAAAAGTCTGGTATGAATTTTACACTTACAGCACAACTCAATTTGGACTAACTACATTTCAAGCACTCAATAGCCACACGTGACTGGTAATTACTGTACTGGACAGCATAGGTCTAAGTCCACAGTCTCATTTGAAAAGGGTAGGTGCTTTGAAGATACTGGAATTGGGCGATTCCGTCTGGATTGTGGTTTGTTTATTGTTGACTCTGAACGTTAGACTGCTGGAGGCTATAGACCAAAAGAGCACAATTACAAGACCTCTGAACTCTGGGCTATAATGCGTACCCCCACCAATGTGCAATTCATATCGCCAAGTTGTAAAATGTTTGGGCTGTCCCCCGGTTTTCTAAATATTTTCCTTTATATCTAAAGCCAAGTAGATAAGAAATAAAGGAACCCTCTCCTCTTCGCTGTACCCCAACTCTGGTCATCCTTAGTACTCTACTATCCATCCACTGGATGCTCAAGAACTGCCATTCCTGAGTGTGGCTATTTGCCTTACATTTTGACACACAGGCTAGAGGTGTCTCTACTCCGACCCTCTGCGTAGGCAGCTCGCCTCATGACGCCCTGTGAACAGTACTGCTGCATCCCCACACCTCCACCACCTGTCTGACAGCTGAGAATCAGCTGGGGCTACTTTCAGAATGCTGATGCCCAGAATGCCACCCAAACCTATCACCTTGGAATCTCTGCAGGCAGGGGCCAGGCATCCGTATTTTTTAAACTCCCAGGACTGAGAACCACTAAAGTGTTACTAGCAGTCTGTGTTGATTATTAACTCAATTGATTGGTGTTAATGAGGTCAGAGATAAGCAGATGATGCTCCCCTGCCAGATAACTTTATTTTATTCCGTTGGCGGTACTTCCACGCCATTGTTGGTGCAAATACTAAACACTAAAAAGGCAACACCAAACACAGGCCTTGATGTGTGTAATTGTGCACAGAAGTAAAGCCCTACCGATACCATAAAGAATCATCAGCCAAACTTCCCAACTTCCGCAGTCACCCCCTTGACTCACGAGATCAAAATGAAAACGGGATTTTTTTCCAATGGGAAAAGAGTAAAACCAGCCTCCAAGAAGCCACTGGATATTTTTACCTTGCTAGTGCAGTCCTGTCCAATGTTCTTTTTAAATTAGTTTTTAAATTTGAAATTTTTATTTTATTTAATTAATTAATTTATTTTTAAAGATTTTATTTATTTATTTGACAGAGAGAGACACAGCGAGAGAGTGAACACAAGCAGGGGGAGTGGGAGAGGGAGAAGCAGGCCTCCCGCTGAGCAGGGAGCCCTCTGCGGGGCTCGATCCCAGGACCCCGGGATCATGACCTGAGCTGAAGGCAGACGCTTAACGACTGAGCCACCCAGGCACCCCTAAATTTAAAAATTTTAAATGAAAAACACTTTAAAACCATACTTTGCCAGTTAAAAAAAAAAAATCCTTTCTAATTCTCATCACATCTTTTTGGGCTAGGTTAAGAGAGAAACATCCAAACTTCTAGTCTCTACTTTTAAGATATCTTAGTTTCAAACCTGTTGGTGTCTTTATGTTTTTTTTTTTAATTGGCTGAAGTAAGAAAGAAAAAAAGAATTAGACTCTTTTATTCAACTCAAGTAATGAGTTGCTTTGTAGCACAGCAGTAGACTTCGTCACTAAAATACTGATTTTTTCCCCCTTTAATTAGTTTTTGCTTTGGTCAAAATATGCTGTTCATAATTTTCAAAAAAAAAAAAAAAGATTATTTGTTTAACAAATTTATCAACAAATAGCTAAAGAGTACACATGACAACCAAAACATTCTCTGATTTGAGAGGCAAAAATATATGATGTCCTGTTATCTTCAAAGGCCTGAGAACCTGTCTGAGGAGATTAAACTCACATTCTATGAAAAAGATAGCTAAAATTATGAACAACAACAAAAAAAATAAAAGCAAAACAGTAGCTTTGAAGTGTTCAGAGAAGAGAGATCCCTCACTTCCAGCTGGGATGGGCTATTGCAAGGCTAAATAGAGACAGGAAAGATTTTACCTGAACCTTGAAGGATGAGCAGAGATTAGATCATTAGTCCAGAAAAAGAAAATCTATGACCAAGAGCATGAAGAAAGGAAAGCATAAGATGGGCTTAAAAATAGTAATGAGACAAGTAAAGAGATTAATGAGACAAGAGTGTTTGACCAGGATCAGGTGAAAAGTTCCACATCATCCAGGCTTAGATTGAAAGGGTTAAGGACTATGGACTAAGCAAAAACATAGTTAGGCAAATTGGATTAGTTCTTCTGTTCTCCAGCGACAGGGTAAAGCTAATAAAGGTAAATTGGTGTTAAGAGTTGACAAAGGTAAGGTGATAAGGGGCCATGATGAATGTACCTAAAGGCTAGACTAGGGATTTTTATTTTTAGATTTTCCTCTAGGTAATGGGAAATTGACAAAGACTTTTGTCTGTTTGCTTGCTTACTCGTCTGTTTTAAATAACGCAATAAAAGCCATGTTTTCAGGAAGACAAACTTTGAAACCGTATACAGCACAACTTGTAGTGGAACAGAACTTGAGCTGGAAGAATGGATTAGTAGAGCAATGCAGAGAAGCTGATCTGAATTGTAGCAATAGAAAGGGAGGTATCAGAGAAATTATGGAGGAATGATAAAAAGTAGGACTTGCTGACGAATAAACCTGAGAGGTGCCTGGTGCTCCATACATAAACTCCCAACACTCACTCCTTCACGCCGAAGCCTGCTTGCTGTGACTACATGTGATCTCTGCTTGAGGTCTTCAGCCTGGTTGAGAGGAGTTGCGCGGCCCACGTGAAGGACCAGCCAGAAGTGCCAGAGAGCAGAGAGAGAATACTCCTAGAAACAGCCTAAACCAGTAAGAATGGGATGTGATGGATAAATGCTACAGATTCCTCACCCCTCTACTGGAATAATTCTTCATTCTACGCTATCCCTCAGAGTGCCCCAGTGGGATTAAACTTGAGTTCCCTGGTAGCAATGTGCGTGATAATGCACCATTTCTTGTCTGTCTTTTATTCCTTATCTCCTTTCCCACTCCCTCATCAGCATTTCTTGGTATCACTCGCAAATACACTTGTGGCACTGGTATCCCTGCCTTGGTGTCTGCTTGCAGAGGAACCTAAATTAAGAGTTAAGAAGAAAGTAGCCTTAAAAATTAGGCAGAATAATGCCCCCCTCCCAAAGATGTCCACGTCCTAATCCCAAGAATCTGTGAATGTGATACCTTCTGTGGCAAAGGGAACTTTGCAAATGTCCACGAAATGGGGACTAGCCACATGTGCCCAATCCTAATCACATGGATTCTTACAAGCAGAGAACTGTTCCCAACTGTGGTTAGAGAAGTGACAATGGAAGAACAGTCAGAAAGATGCAACATTGCTGGCTTTGAAGATGGAGAAAGGGAGCCATGAGCCAAGGAATGTGAGTGGCCTGTAGAAACTGGAAAAGGCAAGGAAATGGATTTTCCCCCATAGCCCTTAGAAAGGAATGCAACTCTCCAGACACCTTTAGTGTAGCCCAGTGAGACCCATGTCAGAGCTTCAACCTATAGAACTGTAAGATAATAAATTTAAGTCGTCCTAAGCAATGAAGTTGATAGTAAGTTTTAGTAACAGCAATAGAAAATTTACACATTATTTTTAAGTTACAGGCTACTGAAATTTTGAGGTAGTCCTAAAAAGTGAAATAAAACAGAAGACATTGACTTTTTTAAGAGATGCTGGTTTGAATGTTCATTATGTTGAGTTCTGTGTGTGTTCTTGATCGTATGATAGTCTTAGATATTCACAGAGCCTCTTTCTTCAACTAATCATGAGAAGGGGAAAGATGTTTGATATTTGTTGTGTTTTGTTTTAGCCAGGAAGTTATTGTCACTTAGTCAGTTCTATTAAATTGTACTTGATACCTTCGAGAAGATATAATTTTCAAAATGTGTGGGTAATGGGGAAATGCTGGAAATTGATAACAAAATACCATTGCCAAACACACTCTTTCCAGTGCTCAGTTTCACCTGGGCTATATTTAGAAGCTTTCATTTGGAAAGGATGCTTTCCGTGACAAATGTGTTATATGAGTATATTCTTTGAATTTAAAATTTTCATTGAGTTGCGGCAACACACACACAAGGGCTCGAAATATGAATTTTGACACATTAATTCAGAGCAACTTAAAGTAGCTTCCAGTGCATTTTTCAAAATACGTCATCCTGGACACACAGTTTTATTTGTGCCTGTAGTTCTTGCTTTCAAATGCCACACCGTTGGAAGATTATGAATGTTTCACTATATTCTAATCCTGTAGTTTCATTGGGTTACTCCATTTTTAGCAGCCCCTGCCTTTTCCCACCCTGTCTGTCCCATCTCTGCAGCCACATCCAATCCTCACCCCACCCCACAAAACACGTGCAATAGGGACACGATTGAATATTAAAAAACTCTAAGCCGCTGGTGTGCTGGGTTTGGTAAGAGAGTTGGGTCTGCTGCCTCTATACAGAGTTCTGGGGTGATACCCACACCTCCACCTAACCTCCTTCACATAAAGCCTACCTACTTTCTGATTCATCTTCTGCCTGGTTCTGGCTTGTACGCCGGTACTCATGGAGCTCAGTGGTGACCCAGGCTGGGGCCTCGGTGGCTCAACCGAGTTCCTTCAGCCTCTTACCCTGACAAGATTTTGCTCCCACTAGCTCTTGTGCTAACTGGCACAGAGCTTAGCTTTCTGGTATGTGCATCTGGAAGCCCAGCGATGATGGGCACTGCTGCTGCTTTGAGGCCCTGCCTTTCCTTGATGCAGATTCCACTGATTTGGGTTAGACTTGCTTTGTGGCCTGGGTTGTTTACACTGCTGCATCCTCTGAGGTGAGTAGGTGTGAAAATGGGGAAAGGATCCTTTCTGCTGCCCCACGTTGTTTTCCACAGCCTCTGACTCATGACACGCGCACCACTCCCCCCCCCCCCCGCCCCGGCTCCAAGCACAGAACATACCTCCAAGCCACCTTAATTAAATTAAACTCTTAGTGTTTTTTTTAAAGCCTTATCTATCTGCAGACTGTCAAAGCCACATGTTTTGCTTTTACTTCCCCCTTGCTCACAATATACCATTCATAATAAAAATAAGCTCTTGCCAAACAAATTTTAAATAACTCACTTTATATATATACATTACAAGGGTAAAGCCAATCATCTTTTTACCTATTATAGAAACAGTTCAGTCACTTCAGTGACAGGATAGGACAATAAATGTTGCTGCTCTCTCTGGTGGGCAATGTAGTCCAGTGTTTCAGAGAGGGATCTGCTTAGAGCACATCCTCTAACTGCAGATATGACACCAAATGCACAGCACCGCCCCCCAAAAAAAGAAAACAAATTCCTCTAAATACCAAGATAATTTGTAGAAGGGCTATATGGTTACAAAAGCATTTTGGCAGGGCTTAAGAAAATGAAATCAGGGAGAAAGCAAGTGCAAAAGACATTGAATTTCAAGTAAGAATGGGCGCAAACACTTTAAAGCCAAAAATAATCTGTGTACCCTGGAGCTTGGGGACCGACCGTCTGCCTCAGCAGATCACAATCCTATAGCCATGTGTCCCCAAACGACTAAAAAAGATGATTCAAGAGGATTACCTATTGGTACAGGCTTTTAATGCTGACAAATGTGGTGAGTTTTATAGACAGGTGCCCTCCACGGCTTTTATTTGCAATGGAGTTTTTAATGTAGTTAATGCTATTTTAATTCCATTTCTACTAAGATCCTATTTTCTCAGAGACTTGGGCTTGCAAACCAAAGATTTACCAACCATAGTACCTTTCAGGAATGTCATTCTGAGCCATTCTTGTTGGAAATTATCTGCGACGGTATTTTCCACCCTCTTCTTCCTTCTTTGCCCTTCCACAATCTTGCCTTTGATTCCTAACCCCTGATCAATTCTACCCACCCGAAGGTCTTTAATGATCTCCTCTTTTCCAAATTCAGTGGACTCTCTATTCAGGGGACCAATGCTTTGATTTTGAAACTATCAGGCTTCCTTGAACCCTTCTTAGCCTTGATTTTAGAGATATAAAAGAAATATCCTCATTCTCCTATTTTTAGCTGTAGAATAATTCTTGGGTTTAAGTACATTTTTGTTTTTGATTTCATTTTAATAAATGTTTACCAATTATTCAATTCAAAAACCTCTACCAGAAAGTACTGCTTCTTTTGTGACATAGCTGACAGAAGAACACCGAGTTTTGAACGAAGTTCCACATGAAAGAAACAATCTATACAACTCCTAATCTGGCATAGGATTAGGAGTATAAACTTTGCAAGCATCTTAAGCAGTTTTCCCAGTATTCTTGACATACTGATTACCAAATAGTGAGATTAATCATAGATGATACCCATTCTATCAGGATTCCAGCTACCTTGGAATGTTCTAGAAATTTCAGGAAGGTCAAGGAAGAAGAAACACACCGGGGATTTAATAATGCAAATTTTAGACTGATTTCTAACATATACTGATCACAGATGTGTGCCTCATTGGGGCCTAATATTCACATTTTCTGGTAGGCCAAGTCTAGGTTTGGACTGCCTACAAGAGCTATTCCTAGCCTGCAAGTTATGAAAATCATCACTGGAAGTCTAAATATCATGTGTTAAATTTGACCGTCACTCAAATGCACACAGAAGAATAAGAGGGTCAGGGTGCTAGCTACTAATGAGAAGGATGTTGATTTTAAATCTGTAATGTGTATATTTATATGTACTTTTCCATTTGGCGTCTCTCTTGGAGATAGTGTTTCTAATTGGATATTTTTGTGTATGTTGCAAAATAATCAGATAACATTTTGCCTCCCCAAATCATATACAGTTATGGTATTGAATTTTCTTTTCTCTATAAAAGGGTTTATTTAACCTCTTTAGTTAAAAATAATTTAAGGCCATGATGAATATTGATTAACCTTGGGAACCAAAGAGTAAACATAAAAACAATTCCGTACTCTAAGTTCAGGTTTAACAATGTGCTAATAGCCCATAATGAAGATAGCAGCCATCAGTTAATCAACCCATTAAGTTGGGATCAGAAGTGTCAACTCAAGTGCAGTCTACTAATTTACTGACCCTTAATGGGTCAGCAAGATCTATAACCCAAAGACTGATCTTTCTGCTTCTGTTAAAGTCACTTTGGAGGCCAATTCACTTCTTTCCATGATTATGATCTCTGACCTGGTATGGGCAGGAAGTCAACGTAAAATCCATTTATGAGAATGTGCTTGGGGTTACTGAGTAATGGAATCGCAAGCTAACTAGTGAGTTAAGTGTCCGGGTAGAAGCTCTTTATGGAAGCACCAACTTTGTTTTTCTAATGTCCACAGAAGTGTGAAAATAGACATGTACAATCTTAAGTGAGAACTTCTGACTCCAGTAAGTTCTAGGTTCTTGAGTTAGCTGTCTTTCCACCCACTCTCCTTCCTCTATTGATCTGAGTGAATTTCAGTTTTTTGAAATGTCAACAGGTTAAAAAGAACTGAGTAGCAAGATGGCAAGTTATAGGGCTATGCCTGCTCCAAAATTGCAAAATAAGTATTGCTTTATTAAAGATGTAGTGGGTTGGCTGGAAAGTTGCTTTAGTGATCAACAAGCAAAAAATGGACATCATTTGGCTGATCCTCATACATGAGAATCAGTTACCTAGTGTGCTACTTTTAAGGGGGAGGAGAGAAAAGGTAGAACACCTTCCTCTACTTGGGCCTTTGAGAGGGTATAACAAAAATAATGAATAAAAAATTCATTCACTTGAATTGTATCTGTATAGAAAAGGTAAAATAATTGCTATGATAAAACAAGAGGTTTTTTGTTGTTTTTTTTAAACATCAGCATTTTCCTTCTCAGGTAATAAAGCGATTTATTTTACTACAAATTACAATGTCCATTAGCAACCTGTCAGGCATATGATGTCAGAGACTCAAAAGGATGTGTGCAAGAGATGCAACTGGGCTTGGTTCTGATGCCCTGGTCCCCAGCCAAGCCTGTGCCACGGCTGCTTAATTAAATGCTACCAACTCCAGTCCTGCTCTGACAGTGTCTGGCTGTGGCGTTCCCCCCAACAGGACACAAACATAAAATATGAGGTATTAACTGAGAATTCTGAAAAGGGGAAGCAAGAAAAAAAGAAAACTACTAAATAAACTAAACATTTTTTAAAAAAGTTTTATTGAAAGAAAAACTGAGATTAACTTGAAGACCTAAAGATTTGTTTTTCGCTCTACAAAGGAAATGTGTCAGTTGCATGCCAATGATGCTCAAAAGATTCCCGCAAAGGAAACCATCTTTCCTGGGAGAATAGAGAGCTTCCTCTGTTGTTGGTGACATTGCCCCCCCCCCCCCATTTGTTGCCTTTGTTTTCCTCCCCTGTCATTAGCCAACCTCCCAGTACCGCCGTGCCAACCTTAGCACAAAGACACTCTAAAAGCCTCTGTAGGAGCGAGAGAGTTCCATCCTACGGGAAAAAAGTGAACCCTGGGGCCAAAAAGATGAGGAAAGATTTAGCCTTTGGAAAAGCTCTCACAGACGTGGGTGGCTTTGGCAAGTTCAAGTTCAGCCTTTAGACATGACCTCTTGCACAGGTTCTCAACCTTAAGGCCGGCCAGAGAGAAGCAAGGAGGGAAGGTGGACAGGAAGGAGAGAGAGGAAGGTCGCGGGGATGGAGGGCAGGAAAGAGAGGGCGTACGAGGAGGAGGCTGCGAAGGAGGCCGCTAGACCCGGAGGACGGAAGGCCGTGGCCCTTCCCGGGGCTCCGTCTTTCAGTAACCATCCCCGCCCTCCGCATGGGCGCAGCCCGCCGGGTCACTGCCCCGCCCCACCTCCCGGGCTGCGGCGCGCTCCGCCCGGGTCCTAGAACCGGAGGCGCCAGGGAGCACGCCCAGGGGTCACCAGCTGGGCTGACCCCGCGAGGCGACAGCCACATGGAGGGGGTCCCGCTCTCCTCGCCGCTCCGCTGCCCCCACCCCTTCCCCAAGGCTGCAGCAGCAGCAGAAGCAGCAGCAGCAAAGGAACAGAGCCACAGCGTCACCGAAATCCACACAGAGCCCAGCTGCGCCGGGGGCAGGGGGAGGGGGCTGGGGCGACTGCAGGGGGAGTGGCGGGGGCGGGGGGGGCGCCGGGGGGCCGGCGGGGGCGGGGGCGGGGTGGCGGCGGGGGCGGCGCGCGTGGCGGCCGCGCCCCGGGCCCGCGGCCGGCGTCACTTACCCGGCCAGGGCGCGGGGGCAGCTCGGCCGACTCCTCGGGGGCCGCGGCGGCTCGGGGCCGGCGGTCCGCGCAGCCCGGGCGCTGCCAAATGTAAACAATCCGCCATGATTTCTTTGTTTAGCTAATTGAACCTGCCGCCGTCTGGAGTCCCAGGCGCTCCCTCTCCCTTCTCTCCCCTTCCCCCCCTTGCGCTCTGTTTTATTTATTTATTTGTCTTCCCCCCCGCTCCTCAGTCTTTCCCTCTTTCTTTGGTCTTAGTAGCTGCTTTTAATGGAAGTCGAGGCAGTTGGGTAGTTGGTGCAGGGAGTGCGGTGGTGGTTTTTATAAATACAGGTAAAATAATACCCAAATCTCAGGCTGAGGTGCAATTTCTGAAAGAGGAGGAGGGTGTTTCTCTCCTTCCCTCCCTCTCCTTTCCGGCAACCCCCCACTTATTAGATTCTCCGTGGAAAGTGCCAGACAAATGTGGCGCAACTTCTCAGTCACCTTTCCTTTCCGCCGAACTCTCTCGTACCCAAGTTCGCAGGCGGATTTTGGACTCTGCAGAAGCGCTAGGTTCTTCGTTTACTTTGAAAACCTCAAGTATAAGTGATGTCCGACTGCCTAAAGGCGTGCAGAATAGTCTCCACCACCCCAGGGGAGGAATAATCATAATACAGAGTGCTCATCGGGGGAGGATGACCTATTGGCGTCGATTCAACTCCTTCTTTAAGAAAACAGGGGTATTACACACACACACACGCACACACGCACACACACACGCACGCATCCCAGAAGAGTGGGGCATTTCAACCTTTCCTTTGCGTAAATTAGTGGTACTTACTGTTGCACAAATATTTGGGGGAGGGGTGGTGGTGTAGACTCTGAACATATATATGGGCTTTAAAAGTTGTAGGAAATATTTAGGTCCTGGCGGGAAGGAAGGCTCAGCACCCCTTTCCTATGTGTTTCTGTGGGTAGAAATGCATTCGGTCACGAGTTTTCACTGTAGTTAATGCAAACATCATTTAAGTTCTGTTCTAGGTGGATTTATGATGAGACTCAGTGTAATCCAAGACAGAAAAAGTCTAGGGTTATGGCTTCATTTATTTAAAAAACTACTTCTTCAGTTTGACTTCTATTTATAACCACCATATCGATGGCACCAAAAATGATTCAATATTTTAATTCATAAAGAGGATTGAAAGGCATCTACATCTTGCAGTGAAACTGTCTCTTAAGTTATCATCAGAATTAATCTCATTAAAAGAAGTTATTGCCTTACCTGTGCTTATTCTGTGTGGGGAGAGCACTATTGAATAAAAAAGTAATGTCATCCTTAGAAGTCTGGACAACTGTTTACAGGTCACATAATATATTGATTATACGTGTAAAAGGACCATCTAATCCAATTGAAGAGAACTAAACTAACAAGTATTTGCACTATAGGCCAGTCACTGTGGTGTTTTTTACCACTAGGTCAATGAATAACTAGGAGTTCAAGCATTCTGATTATATATAAAGAGAAAAGAGAAAGGAATTGTATTGCCAAGCAATGGGAATGACCTCCATCAAACCCCCTATTTACACATGGCTTTAGTCTGTTCCCTCACAAAAGTTCAACAGAAGTTATGATCATATGTTTTTTCATACACGTGTTATTCCTCTCTCTACCATGCTAAATTTTATACCTTTTTCCAAGTTCTAAATTAAACTTGATCTTATGAAACCCACCTTGATATTTACCCTCTCCCGATGATGGTGCCTTCTCTTGACATCAGATATGACACTTCTGGGTGGCAGAACTGTGTGATCAAGGCCTTTGAATAGGGGACTTGGGTACTAAGTACATGGAAGAATCTTTTTTTAATTGTTGCACAAAAATTAGACTTAAGGAACCGTAGTTTCACTTTTAAAAGTCAGATGAAAAAAACAAATGTTTTGCATTGAGAGAGAGCATGCGAATGTGCCAGCAGGAGGAGGGGCCGAGGGAGAGAATCTCAGGCAGACTTCCCGCTGAGCACAGAGCCCAAAGTAGGGCTCCATCTCATGACTCTGAGATCATGACCTGAACTGAAATCAAGAGTTGGATGCTTATCTGACTGAGCCATCCAGGTGCCCTGTTTTGCATTAATTTATTTAAAGACCTGGCCTGCTTATGTAGAATTGCTGATCCATATTGACATTAATTTTTTCTAATACAGTTGAATTTTGTATATTTGCACCATTTTCCTGTCTTCTGATTCATTTCATGGGCTGCTTGCCATCAACTAAGTTTGCTTTGGAAGTTAGAGGGAGACGGTCAAGTAGAGCTGCTCTTGAGTCCGTTCCAAATTCTCATCTCTCTCCTTAACCAGATGTATTAGAAAAACTCTCTTCTACCTCGGTGTCTCCTTCACTCTCACAAGGCTACCACACTCTGAACACTTTACTTCTGACACTTCTTGGGGTTTTCCCATACCAAGCAATTCTTCCATGACACCAGCTGGGTGTTCTAAAATTTAACTCAATTGTGACACTGTCTACCGGGAGATAGCATCAGATCCCACAGATTGAGGGTTCCATCGCATGAGACTGCCTCTACCCCATTTCAGACGCCCATCACAAGTAGTAGGTCCCCTGGTTCCCACAGTTTCCCTCTGACTTGGCTACAAATTGGAGGTTCCCATGACCTTTTTCACCTTTGGATTCAATTAATTTGCTAGAGGAGCTCACAGAACTCAGAAAAACATTCCCTTACATTTAGCAGTTTATTAAAGGATGCAGATGAATAGCCAGATGAAGAGATATATAGGGCAAAGTCTGGGAGGGTCCTGATTGTAGGAGTTTCTTTCCCTATGGAGTTAGGGTGGGCCATTCTCCCAGCATAGATGTGTTTGTGAACCTAGAAGTTCTCTGCACCCTGTACTTTTGAGATTTTAATAGGCATGGCTGATCGTGAGCTCCATTTTCAGCCCTTCTCCCTTCTTGAGAGAATGGAGGCAGCACTGAATATTTCAAGTATCTAATCATGGCTTCATCCTTCCAGTGAGCAGCCCCTCTCCAGGAGCCCACCCAGAGTCACCTCGATAGAACAAAAGTTGCTCCTAAGGCTCTCGTCATTAGGAAATACACAAGTCAGAGACAGGTCAAAGACCAAATATTAAAAAAAGAGTTTCTCCTAGTGCTTTTATCACTTAAGAAATTTAGGAGGCCTGAGTCAGGAACAAGAGTCAGACACCAATATAAATATTTCTTAATATTTCACCCCAGGCAAGATCACATTATAGATTTGTATATGTGTATCTTCCTTCCCTTATTAGTTAACAGCATTCTTTAAGTCTTCATGCCTAACAACATGTTAATGGTATACCAGACACTTGTTGAGAATGTTTAAATAATTGAAAACTGATACATAGCTAGATTTTTTTTTTTGGTTTTTATGGTAGTCTGTTACATCGATGACCCTCAGTTAATCACACCTTCTGTATTCATACCCTTATATAGTCCCATCACCGACTATGGCTTCAGCCATGTGAATTGCTTTGGTTGCTAGAAAGTGTGACACAAGTAGAAGCTCAATAAGCCCTTGTACGTTGGGGCTTATCCTTTGGGGATGTTCCCTTCTGGAATCTTTTACACCTTGAAAGAAGCGTAGACTATTCTGCTAAAGAGAGAGGCCATGTGGAGGAGAACCGAGGCACCCCAGCCTAGCTGCTAGCTGAAGTCAGCTACATGAGTGATCACAGCCAACACTACATGGAGTAGAATGACTGTCCAGTCAATTCATGGAATCACGACAATAAATAATTGTCATTTCAAGTGACTAAGTCTTGGAGTGGATTATTATGCAGCAGTCGATAACTGATTCAAATACTAGAGTCATGGTCAAGTTACTGCTGGAGACAAGTCAGCTTCAAAGACTAGAGTCCTCGTCATGTAACTGCTGGAGACAAGGATTTATCAGAAGGATGTGGGGTGGAGGGACAGAGGCTCTGAAAAATGGGTGGAGTTTTACAGAACTAGAACTTCATTTGTCACCTCTTAGAATTCTATGACACAGCTCCTGCATGATGTAATAGCCGTTCGGGGGACTGTCTTTATGTTCTCACTTTAGAATTAAGATTTTTGAGGTATTGAAGCAAGAGGTCAAAAGACACAGGGTTTTGAGTTCAGCTATCCTGCATTCAAATCCCAGCTCTGCCCAAGTGACCAAACAAGATGAATGAAAAATAAAAATACATGTTTTTCCCCAGGAAATTATTCAAGTGAGACCAGGAATGAGAAGAAATAATGAGTAACATTTGGAAATTTTGGACTCAGACACAAACCAAATACATGCAAGTGGTTGTCTGACTACCTATAAGTCACATTATCTCTCTGTATACAAGAGTCCTTGGTGGTGAATTAAGCACCTAAGGATCTGGGTCCTATAACCTTTGAGTTGGTTCTCTGTGTTTGCTGCTGATGTAAAAACACACACGCCCATTATCCAGATTACAAATGCAGGTGGGGTTGAGCAAGAGAATAACAATGTCTCAGCATGGCAAATGACACCATGTAACCATGGAATAATGTGCATTTATACATTAATTAAATTTATAATGCCAATAGGATCTAAATTGCCCAATTAATTTTATGTGATAATATTTTGCCTAAACTAACTTACCTCTAGCCTTATAAATATGGTACTGGTGATTACTGGCATTCCTATTCTATGATGTGTCAAGTGGTTGAGCAATGAGCCCACCATTTTGGGAATTCAGAGTTCTGTGACACTTTCCTTTGCCCAGTGCTCCCTCATCTCATTTGGCCATCACCTGGGATACATTAAGTTCTTAACCTGTTTCAGTCCAAGATAATTAAAGTTGAACTTCTTAGCACCAGCCCCAGACACAAAACAAATATGGGCAGTAAAATGCTCAAGAATATACTTATTTTAAAGGTTAGCATTGAATTAAAAAATTCCATTTGAAAAAGATTATTAAGAGGTAAGTAGCACTGGGGTGGCACAATGGAAATCTTGGGTTCAAATTGTGTCTTTGACACTTACCGCAATGTAACTTCACTAGGACTCTTAAGACATTTCAATTTAGAAGGAAAAGATCTGAGAGCTACAGAGGGATTTTTGGTAGAAATCCTAAAGTCATGGATTTTTATGGTGGAATCGCAGCAGTGTGGCAGAGAGAGGGGTACATTTTGCGGTAGGATGGCTTTGTAGTGTTTCTCCTTTAACGTCTACCTCCTGATTCCTCCTGATCCTCACCTCTCTGTCTTTGGTTTAATTTTTCCCTCCCCTAATTTTAATTCTATTAAATCATTTCTCCTAAAAATGTAGGCATTTAGTTGTATTATTTTCATGGTTTCCTTAAATTCTATGGTTTACTTCCAAAATATGTCCATTAGAGATAAAACAACGTTTCTCTTATGGCTCCTAAATGATCATTAGGTTTTCAGGAAATTTATTTTCTTTTTCCCAGTCTCGGAAGAAGTTTTGGCTTAAAAAGATTATTTTTTCAAATCCAAGGAGAATAAAAGTTGGAAAACTCATGCATTCTGTAGTGTTTGGAATGAGTGTAAGGTTCTAATATGCAACAGAGTTATGAAAAGATCAAATTCTCCTAACAGTTTCATTATCCTTTGTCTTTTGGAAAACTATAACCATAGCATCCATGGCAAACCCAAAGAGAAGAATTGCAGAGTCTTGACAATGCTTCTCCCTGCTCTTGGCGCAGGTAGTCAGGAAACATGAATTTCCCTCTTCTAGCCAGGCACTTCTTGGAATGGGTGCAGGATCATCTATGGGCGCAGCTGCTGCTATACTTGAGGGGTCCCAGAACCCAGACACAGCTCTTTGAGCAGCCAAATGAGTATCTTCCCAACCACTACCATCTCATTCCTTTTTTTTTTAAGCCTGAAATATTAAAATTAGCCCAAAGTGTATTTAAAATTTAATTATGCCCTTTGGAATCCGTGCTTTGGAAAACTGTTATTTTTCCTTTAAATAAACCAATATCTGGAATACACACACACATATGTATATTAAAAATATGATCAGAAAACATACTTTACTATAGCACAAAACTAGTAGGAAAAAGGGAGAAATCCACAGTTTACTCTTCCACATTTTCTAAAAGATTCTCATAATATACTTAACAAGCTGTTGTCTGTTCAGGGATGCACACACTCCACTGTAAAGCGAATCTTATCACTTGCTTAGTAATGACCTGTGGGGGGAGAGGTGAAAATGATCGCCACCTTTCTATTCTCATATTGGATGCTCCTTCAAGATGGATCTAGTAATGCTCTCTGTTTTATACAGAAGTAATAAATACTATCTTGAGGAGATGGTAATTATAATGATGGTGCTCCCTTGACAAAAAAAGTAACAAAGGTATTTTAAATTGTATTTTTATTATGATAGGGAGATTTCAAATAATCTAGCTAATTTTGACTAATAACTACTGAGAATTAACATTATTATTTAATGCAATCAGTACTTGAATAGAACATAAATCCAGGAATGAAGCACTAGGGAAGATGTACAACGGATAATGCTTAGAGATTTGTAATTCTCCAGGATGGAAAAGGAAGAACCCAAAGGAAATTAAGTGCTGGTTTTCTCAAATACGGAGATTAGATTTTCTTATTTCTTAAAATTACCCTGAAAAGCATATACTTTATGACATATGTATATTCTTGTAATCTTCCAAAATCTGCAATGTAGATGATAGCATTTTCTATAGCAAGACTTTTAATTTTATTTCTAGTTTCTTTTCCCAAACATCAAAGTAAACTGTTACTTTATCTTGTTTTCATAGATTATTTGAAAACATAAAATATAATTTAACTTTATATATTATAAATGCTGTATCAACTTTTTCACTGTAATAAAGGCACTTAGCATTGTAGCTGCATCTGAGAAATATACAAGCACAGTAAAACTTCACTTAATATGCTCCAGCATTTCTTCAATAAACAGTGTGAAGTCAAATTCCTGTGTAATTTAACAGTTGCTAGTAGCAGCTCTCTGTGATACTAGTTGAAAATAGCTACTCTGAAACATGAAGCATAACACACAAAAAAATTATTCTATAGGTTTGCTCATTTCCCAGGGTTCTGTCCAGATCGAACCAACTGGTGCAGAAGCATGAACTTGAAAAAGAGCAGTGTGAGCAAGCTCAGGTGTTGAGCTATTTTAGCTGTTTCTCTCTTCCCCTCCTTCTGTTCTTCCCCTAGGGTCACTTGAAAACACAAATAAAAATGACTAGCATTTAAAAATTCCAAATAAAGTACAAAATTATATAAACCAGTGTGTGGAGAAAAACAACTATTTTGAGTTGCTGCTTAGGCATTTTGTAGTATGACAACCCTGCTCATGCCCAGAGTCTGGGCATTTGGGTAAAAGACTTGAGCTTAGGATTTCCCACACCCCTATACTCCCCTGAGTTTCCACTTTGCTTTTCCTGGGCTATCATTTAAAATAACCACTTAGAGATGAGTTGGCAAAAAGTTAGTGACCTCGGCCCCAATCACTTTGTAAGTAATAGGTGCTTGCTGCCCTGCTCTCCATCTCCTCGGGATAGAGGACTGTCCTTCCCCGGCTCATTGCACAGGCCCCTCCCCTTTGCCAGGATCTGTAACAGATCTTGTGACTTTACTTCTTTGGTGTGGGTGTATTGAACTGTGCCTTCAATCAAAACAAACCCCAGGGTTTTCACTTCCCCAGAGTGGGAGCTCTGAAGCTGAGGGAGCTACCTGCCAAGACCCTGTGGGTGGGCTTATGCCTCCTCATTCAGCAGGTCAAGGTCTGCTGAATCTGAACTTAATACACCAGCTTCAGCTTCACTACACAAACAGTAGTCTCCAAAGTAAAGTGCAAGAAACAATTATTGGAATTTCTACCTACAGGCACATCTTATTACTTTAACATTATTTTTTTATTATTTTCACCTAAAAATAAAAATAAATAATGCTTGACCTCTAAGAAATGTCTGGACACCAGTGCTCTCAATGATCCGCGTGGCCAGTGGCTACCTGTCCAGAATGGTGCTCGTGAATCCTGAAGGAAGAAATGTATATGCAGACAGACATTGTTTCTATGGACATTGCAACTCATCTGACTACTCGATACCATGGACTCAGCCCTATTCTTTCATTGATTTGGACTAGGAAAAGATGGGAATACAGGTACCAAGTCACCTTCAGGAGCAGCCACAGGTCCTCTGTAGGTACTGACCATCCAAAAGGAAGAATTTCTGGACCTTTGAGGGTCTAGTCTGGGGACAGTGATGAGAGGATGGGAAACTGGACCTTTGGGGCCATTTTAGCTTTTCACTTTTGTTCATGTACCATTTGAATAGATTTCCTTCCTTCTTTACTTCCTTTCCTCTCTCTCTTCCTCACTTCTTCATTCCTTTCATCTCCTGCCCCCCCAATGTTAGAGAGCTTAATTTATTTAAACCATGTTTAAGGAAAAATGAAACCGGCCAGCAGAAGTCACCTAAGTCACGTGTGGCACTGTAGTAACATGCTTCTATCACAAGTTCTCACACAACATTGCCTAGTGTGAAGATGCTAATGGATTATGAGTTTTGTTGGTATTATGACACCAACTCAATGTATTTTTATAGAGACTCCAAACTTTTCAAATGAATGTCCCATCAGTACAGTCTTTGAGAATACCTCAAAATATATATTTAAAGATATGAATATGGTTTATATAATTTGTATATATTATATATTTATACATGATACATATAAATATATAGTACATAAATATATATCTTATATATTTACAAATGATATATAAGTACAAATACATTGAGTAGATTTAAATGATATATTATGTATAATACACTATATTAACTTATATGCCACTGTACTAATATAGTATACATTTGCAAAACATAAAGTAATTTTTTAATAGGGGAAATAATATTATTAAAATGTTTTACTTTGCTTTATTCATCAATGATAAGTTCAATGTTTTCCTCTCTCATATGATGAATATACTCTACCTTTTCCCTAATATTCTGAGTATATCTGTCAGTGTCTCAGCATGAAAATGGAAGCCTAGCTAAGTTGGGGTTTTTTTGTGTGTGGTTTTTTTGTTTTGTTTTGTTTGGAAAGGGAATTTAGTACTAGGGGTTGCTTACACAGGAACTAGTAAAGCTGAGGAACTGAGCAAGGGTTGGTGAAGAGCTCAGAGGTTAGCAAGGGCAGGACACCTAGCATCCCTGGGTTAGGGGACTGTGGGAGAAGAGGGGGTACCAGGGGCCAGAGTTGCCTGGCAGAAGTTGACCAGAAGACATCGCCACTGCCAGAGGCGCTGCCAGAGACAAGAGAGTCCGGAAGAAATGCTCTGTGCTCTGCTGCCTTCTGGTCTGCAGCATCTGGCCAGGTCTTTCATGGGCAAACCTAGCCGCATGCAGATGTCTGGACAACAAGCCCACAGAAGCAGCTCTAGGATAATACAGACTAGAGCGGGGAAAAAGGTAGAATGGAAATGAGGCAAACAGGCCCAGTACCTGCCACAGAACTTCCCACAGTCCTCTAAACAGTCCCTGTCTTTTCCTAGCTCCACATCTTGGCATGTCTCCATCCATCTTACCAGGAATGCCCTTCTTTCTTTTCTTTTTTTTTTTTTTAAGATTTTATTTATTTATTTGACAGAGAGAGACACAGCGAGAGAGGGAACACAAGCAGGGGGAGTGGGAGAGGGAGAAGCAGGCTTCCCGTGGAGCAGGGAGCCCGATGCGGGGCTCGATCCCAGGACCCTGGGATCATGACCTGAGCCGAAGGCAGACGCTTAACACCTGAGCCACCCAGGTGCCCCACCTTCTGTCTTTTCTTTGCCTATCGAACACCTATATGTCCTTCAAGAACTAAGACATTTATTTCACAAGCAGCCATGGAGTTCCTGTCATATGCAACCTACTGAGTGCTGGCTCATCAGAACAATCAATTTCTTTTGGGAATAAGTCTATGTCTTAAACTTTTCTGATCATTAAATATATATTGGGTAAACATAGTCTGGTAGTTCTGAGCAAGGATTCAGGACCCAGACTCCCTGGGTCAAATCCTGGCTCTGCCACCTACTAGCTGTGTGAACATGCCTCAGTTTCTTCATCTGTAAACTGGGAATGATAATAATAATATGTATTTTGTAGCACCTTTTACTACAAGATTGCCAGATGGATAAGTTAATATTTTATTGCCTTTGGAATAGTTCCTGGCAAATAGTAATTTCTTTATCTGGGTCTGTTAAACTAAATATATGAATACCGAGTTACTCCTTTTTCTGTGCTTTCACAGCTCTCCATCCATATTCATTATAGAAATTCATTACATTGAGCTGTATGCTGCACATCTGTCACTTCTGGTAGAATATGAGCTCTTGCTAGGGAGTTCATGATTAATCATCTTTGTATTCCCAACACAAAGAACATAATAGATGCTCAATAAGTGTTTGTTTAATTAATTAATCACTTTACCTACACCTCCCCTGTGTCACAAATCATGAAATGAAATGATGAGTGCCAACGGAAAGATATTTTTAAGAGTACAGAGAAAAGAGGGCTCAGTCTACTGGACTTGACATTCATAGATGAGGTGGCACCTAAGCTTTTAAAAATTGGCTAGGATCAGACATATTCAGCTAATCAGAAAAGCTGAGGGAAAATATAAACAAAGACCTGGAAGAGGGAAAGCATGGGGCATGTCCAGGAGGAATGAGTGAAGGAGTTTGAGTAGACATGATTCAGAAAGGTAGGTAGGAACCAAATTGTGGAAGGCATGTAGAAAGATGCACTTTATACTGCAGGCCAAGAACTCTTAATCTCTATTTCAACATGATACCCTTACTAGATAAAAAATTACACCTGTATCAGTCACATGAGCTGACTCAAGATTAAGTATGGCTCTTTTTTTTTTTTTTTCTATTCAAGAGAGGTCATCTGTTTATTTCTCTTTTATACCTTAACTGTTTTCAGCATCAAATATACAGAGGCCCGAATTATTGTGTAGTTAAGAATTGTTACGTCAAGTAATGGGTAACAATTGGAAAAATGAATTGAGTTATGTTCAGATTAATCTTCAGGGAGATTATTGTAACAAAATCTATAAAATACTTGTGAATAACAATGTCTGGGGTAGTATGCACGCAAGTTCTCAAAAATGGATAAGAAGGACAATCAAGCTAGGGGATAAAATGCGTGGCCAAAGTTTGTAACTCAATAATTCAGTAAGTGCAAAAGGATTATTCTGTACTTCATTACAGCTAGAGAATTCATTCTAACATCTGAGAATTGAAACTCTTCCATAAGCGGCTTTGTTTTTCTTCTTTTACATGCATGGTGCACTGCAAAGCTCCTGAGAGCTGTCATTTGGCTATGACCTACTTTGAAGCACATTTCATTTTTGGCTGGGAGCTGTGAGAATGTACACTTCCTCAGGACAGTAAGAAATGCCCATCTTTGGGATTAAATCGAATTTCCCACAGAGGCACTCAATGGTGAATTGGTCTCAAACAGTCTAAATCCCTTGCCTTCTGTGATGAGGTGGTTCTTATTGTTTGGTTTGGGGGTAAGTAGCTTCGGGGATCTCTGGGTGAGGTATAGTCTACCTTTTGGTCCCAAATACCTTTCTGCCCTTTGACAAAATTCCTACATCTCTCTCTGTCCTTCTGCCTCCTTCATGGAACTTCTTTTCTCTATCTAGCAGTGAAACTTTGTGACCTCCTCTGTGTCATCAGCATCTCTCTGTGAACTGGTCAGCGGGATGGAGATATTTTCAGAACAGTTCAGCCAGCATATATAGTCCCTTCTGGGTACCAATTACTTCAAACCTCACACGTAATATAAGTCCCCTAATACAAGGAGAGAACGTTTTTCTGCATTTTATGTTTTCTTATTATGCTTGGTTTTGCTTGTTCGTTTGTTCAAACCTAAGTTGAGAAATTTTAATAGCTTTTTTGCTTTACAAAATTATAAACCAACCAAGGTTGTTTTTTTTTTTTTTTTTTTTCATATGGAGAGCTGGTATAAATTAGGTTGCAATTTATAAGTTATGTAGTACAGGCACTTTCCCTGCACTCTGATCTTAATGTCTACTTGCTTTCCTGGAACAGCATGTGATTCAGGGTAATTTTGTGGCTAAGTTCCAACATGGCTCCCAATGAGTCTTGTCTCCTGGCATGTATGCCTTTGCATAATCCCTTTCTTCATTGAATAACATCTAAGAACAAATAATACTAAAATATTTATGCAACCACAAAAAATCCTGGATAGCCAAAACAATCTTGAAAAAGAACAAAGCCGGAGGTATCACAATTCCAGATTTCAAGATATACTACAAAGCTGTAGTAATGAAAACAGTACAATACTGGCACAAAAATAGACACATAGATCAATGGAACAGAATAGAGAGCCCGGAAATAAACCCACGTTTATATGGCCAATGGATCTATGGCAAAGGAGGCAAGAGTTTATAGTGGGAAAAAAACAGTCTCTTCAATAAATGGTGCTGTCAAAACTGGACAGCTACATGCAAAACAATGAAACTGGACCACTTTTTTATACCATACACAAAAATAAACTTAAAATGGAATAAAGACCTAAATGTGAGACCTGAAGCCATAAAATTCCTAGAAGAGACCACAGGCAGTAATTTCTTTGACATCAACCATAGCAACAGTTTTCTAGATATTACTCCTAAGGCATAGTATTCCTAGCTCTTAATCTATTAATGATAGCAAAATTTGTGTAGATAGAGTAAGATATGTGATATCCATTGAGCAATGGCCTTGTGGATAAGACCAAAAATAATCTCTAGAGATTATTATTTTCTTCTCGGGAGGAAAAAAATCAACTTTGCAGTAATAAATTGTGTGTATTACTTTTCCTTTGCAGCAGGCTGAGATTAAATTTCTTCCACGTCAATTACCTCCTCACGCTTCATGGAGGTTAGAATAAAACTTAGTAACTAAAAAAAGTGTTAGACATGGGTACCAATTACTGTCAGTGAATGTTAAAGGTTTTGTAATAGTCAAAAGCATGGTAATAGGAGGAATATCATTTTCTCATGTAAAGCAGAAAGAGTTTGGGCAGAAAGCTCATTCACATAGTGGAGAGGTGGTTTTTTGTTTGTTTTGTTTTTGTTTAATGTAGATACTTGCAGGGTTAAACAGCTGCAGCTAAGAATAGAAGCCCTCTGTATTAGTGTATGTTGTTACATATGAACGGGAGTAGATATTTGCAAATGATATATCCAAAGAGGGGTTAATATCCAAAATATATAAACAACTTGAACAACTCAATGCCAAAAAACCCCAAACAATCTAAATAAAAGATGGGCAGAGGAACTGAATAGACCTTTTTTCTGAAGAAGACATGCAGGTGGCCAACAGACCCATGAAAGGATGCTCAGCATCACAAATCATCAGGGAAATGCAAATCGCAACCATAATGAGATATCACCTTACACCTGTCAGAATAGCTAGAATAAAAAAGACAAGAAATCACAAGTGTTGGTGAGGATATGAAGAAAAGAGAACCCTTGTGCACCGTTGGTGAGAATGTAAATTGGTGCAGTCACTGTGGAAAATAGTATGGAGATTCCTCAAAAAATTAAAAAATAGAAACACCATATGATCCAGTAATTCCACTACTGGGTATTCACCTAAAGAAAATGCAAACACTAATTCAAAAAGACATATGCACCTATATGTTTATTGCAGCATTATTTATAATAGCCAAGAATATGAAAGCAACCTAAGTATCCATTGATAGACAAATGGATAAGGAAGATATGGTGTATATATACACAATGGAATATTACACAGCCAGGGAAGGGATGAGATCTTGACATTTGCAATAACATGGATGGACCTAGAGAGCTAAGTGAAATAGGCCAGACTAAGAGAGACAAATACCATACGATTTCACTCATATGTAGAATCTAAAAAACAAAACAAATGAATAAACAAAACATAGAATCAGACCTATAAACACAGAGAACAAATTGAGGGTTGCCAGAAGGAAGAGGGTGAGGGGATTGGGCAAAATGGGTGAAGGGGAGTGGGAGATACAGACTTCCAGTTACAGAATGAGTAAGTCATGGGAGTAAAAGGCACAGCATAGGGATATAGTCAGTGGTATTGTAATAGTGTTGTCCCGGGATAGATGGTAGCTCCCCTTGAATCACTATGTTATACATCTGAAACTAATGTAACTTTGCTTGTCAAGTATACTCAAAGTAAAAAAAATTTTTTTTGAAAGAGCTGGGAATCCTTGGTTCAAATTTTACTTGTGCAACTTTGTAGCCTATGACTTAGTAATTTTGACAGAGTACTTTTTCTAGTCTTTAGTTTTTCTCATATGTGAAATGAAACAATTACAGTCCATTTGTTCATTCAGCCCTTTACTTCATGTTCATTTAGTATCTGCTATATGCCGGGCCCTGCACCAGAGGGGAACAAGACAGACAAGGATCCTGCCTTCTTGAGACTGGGCAACTTACACTTAACATCACATGACTTCATTTTTGGAAAAATTTCAGCCTGGGCAAGGGTCTATAAAAGGAGTCAATTTAACACGTATTTTTTTAGCATCTATAAACTAGGTGCTGATACTCTAGAATCATAATCAAATATCCCCAAATTAATAATACTAGATCATAGACAGTTCTTTATACTTTGCATGATACTGTCTTACTATCATGTGTGAGCCTCTCTAGAACCATTTGTGATTGCTAGATTGTATCTACCCACCCACCTCTAACACCCCCTTTGATTATTAGATTCCCCTTCTGTACCTTCTCAAATGCATTTCCCCAGAGCACTTACTCCCACCTCTAATTAAATAATGAACCAGGGAATTTATTATGCTCTGCTTTCCCTTCAAGACTGAACCATAATCTAGCTTATTGCTCTATCCTTGTATTTAGAACAGAGAAAGTATTCAATATATATTTATGGTGTGAATAGTGATGAAGAACTTGAGTCAGAGAGGTTAAATAACTTGCCTACAGTCACATATTGAATTTCATAAGCACCAGATTTAGGCCAACACCTACCCAGAAGTTTTCAGTGCTACTTGAGTTAGACAGAATGGGACTTAATCATTCATCCCATGCCTTCTACCTTGATTCATTAAAAATAAAAATAAAAATAAAACATTATTTTTTTAAGAAAAGTTTTAGGTCCACAGAAAAAGAGAGGAAGGCACAGAGATTTCCCATATACCCACCACACACACACACACACACACACATGAATAGCCTCCCCAATTACCAACATTCCCAACCAGAGTGGTACAGTTTGTTAAAATTGATGAACCTACATTGACACATCATTTTTACTCAAAGTCCATAGTTTACATTAGGGCTCACTCTTCCTTGATTCTTTTTTTTAAAAGACTTTATTATTTATTTATTTGTCAGAGAGAGAGAGATTGAGAGAGCGCACAAGCGGGGGGGGGGGGGGGGGGGGGGGGGGGGGGGGGGGGGGG
>NW_022589715.1:37090563-37173772 GCF_004348235.1 Phoca vitulina
CTTTCTTTCTTTCTTTCTTTCTTTCTTTCTTTCTTTCTTTCTTTCTTCTTTTTCTCTTGCAATAAAATAGTCTATAATGTAGAAAGGAAAGTTAAGGAGACATTCTCACCTCAGTCTAGGATGATTGCTGAGGGAGTGAGCATTAACTGAGAGGTCAGACATCTATGATTTTAAGTTTAGTAGAAAGCCACATAAACTGAAGTTCTGTTATTCCTCAAATTTTCAGAGACACTAACAGATTTCTACATATGAAATATTTTGCTGAGTTCAGTAGAGATTTACCAAGTCCAATAGCATTAGTGTTAAACATTTAGAGCCTGCAGCGGCAAGTCCCATGCTCTTAAAAGGAAAAGTGATATATAGCAAAGTATAGTGTAGACGTGCACACATAGTCCCACAGATTCAGTGCTGAGTTTCATCTTTAGAGCAAAGGTATTACATAACTAAAAGACATATGGATTATATTGCCACCTTTTAAAGGTGAAATATTTTCTTAGTGACCCTTTTCCAGATGTTTTAGCTGTTAGCATAATGTGGCAAGACAACCCATTGGTATCAAGCCAGCTTCCGTAAGAATGCTCATCTAGGTTCAAATCTCTGAGTGCAGCAACAAACCAGGGTGGTTTCTATCAGAACTTTGTACACATGTGTGTCTGGAGTTTACTTACTTCATTTTAACTAATTTGTGACTTAAGCAATCTAGATAAATTATCATAAAGCCAAAAAAGGACATTTCTCTCATCATGAAGTTATTTTTTTATGATGCAAAAATGTTTCTATTATTAGCCCATTGATAAACTCTTAATAGCAAACAGATAGCTCACAAATACCAAAGGTCTTGGGTTTTATGCTTAAGACCTTCACTTGTCTGTGTGTTACCAAAATTTTTAGACATTTGAGGAAAGAAAGGAGGCCCCATTTTGATTCATAAAATAAAAATAGACCAGAAAATAAGATATCTGCATCAAACTAATGAAATTTCTATTAAATACAATGTCAAATTCCCAGGAATCATTTTCCTAATCTTCTCTGAAAGAATAATTTTATTTAAAAAATCTCTCTCTCTCTCTCCATATGTGTGTGTGTATCTCCTTTCACCTTCTCCATACCTGTTAAATAAGCTTGTCACTTTTACAGCCAGTTCAGGAAAAGAGATCCTCAGTCTTCTCTTTAGAGACCTACACATAACCCGTTCGGTCTCTGGGGTTGACCCTGTCTCTTCTGAAAGTCAGGCTGCACGATTTGATGGTCACAGCTGTCATTATCATCCAGCTTGGCACATGCCTCTAGGGCTTTCCCATTGTGCAAGGGTCTGAACTGGGCACCCTATGCTTCCTCATACCAATTATGACTTCCATGCAGTTCTCTAAGAGGAAGAAGAAATGATCAACATCATTCCCAGCTTTGTAATGAGGAAGCAATTTTCCCTTATTATAACTGGCTAAATATGTGCAGGCTGACCTCCAGTGCCCCTCATCGCCCTCTTCCTGTCCCTCTGGAAATCTTGGTCAAGACTCACTTTTCATTTCAGATTTCCTTGACTCCCTCCTTGTTTCTTTTATTTCTCTCAATCTCACATTTGTTCCATCTTTATCTTGACTGTGCTGAATGCCTTTTCTCCCTCCGTGCTCCCATTACATCTCTTTCTCATGTGCTGCTCATTAGGGCCCGACTTCTGTTTCTCATTTCTTGCTTTTCTGTCACTGGATTCCCTTACCACAAATTTACTGCTTGGGTGTTAAAGGAGGAGGATCCTTGAGCCATGAAAATGACCCAGCAGATTTCACTCTCCCTTCCTTTTGTCACTTCTAAGACCTCCGTGTGTACTATACTTCCTTTTTGTTCAAAGAATTTATATTGTGTGCGTCTGTGTTAACCAAAAACAGTGACATCTGTTGGCTGTGAGCAATCGAAGCATTAGTTACACTGATGAAAGAAACAAGGAATTTATAATCATTTTTGTATCTTTCTACTTCTGGGTAGAAGTAATTCAAAGACATTACACAAATAAGTCAGTATCCCCTAAATTAGAGTGTAAGGAAACATCTCTTAGGATTTGATGATGAACTAAGGAAGACATTCTAGAAAAGTAATTTTGGACACCTATGTATCAGTGGCTCCTCCTTCTTGACATGTAACCCCTTGGAGTAGTCCCAATTTAATAAAAAGCCCTAGTCTGAGACCTTTCCATGCTGATGAAAGTTTATGTGCTCAGGATTTTGATTTGGGCATAGGGAAGAGACTAATATCTATCTAGACTAATACTCTCTTCTTCCTTTTTTTTCTTAGGATTCAACCTCCAATTTTCAGCTAGTCCTATGTCAAGCTGAATAAAGAATACATTTCTCAGTCTCCTATAAAATTAGCCAGGTGCACCTTCTGCCAAATGATATGTAGGTAGAAATGTTTTGTGTGGGCTTTTAAGAGATCTTCTAAGAGTTGGTGCATGCTTATTGACACTTCTTCATTCTATTCTCTGACCTGTTTTCTGGATCATGAGGCAAGGGCTGCATCTTTAACAATCTTATAGGATTGTGAGGTCAAGGGCCTTGTCCTAGGGCTGGTGAAAGAGTGAGCTGGAAAAAGCCCGAGTGGAAACTTTATGGAGTAGAAATATCACATCAGGCATGAAAAAGGTTTTATGTGAGAAAATGAGAATAAACTCTGTTGTTTAAATCACTACTGTTTTTTTTGCTGTCACTTATAGCCACATATCATCCTAATTGAGTCAGGAAACTTTGTGGTGAGTCGGATAGATTGGAGGGAAATATTAGGGGATTATGACTATACTCTTTGCCTATGGAAGGCGTGGAATCAGAAATTATCTGATTGGGTTCAGGTTGTGACCACATATAAATCAGACATCCATAGGTGCCTGTGTATCCCTAGGAACATAAACTAGTTCTCTCATAACCCGGTACTTCCATTAAAGGAAGTTTTTCCTAAAGTGAGAATCTGACAGGGAGGCAAAAGTATATGTTCTTATATGTTGACCGTAATGTTATCTGTAATAGAAAACAATTTTAAGTAATTTATTTATCGGGAAAAAATGTGTTAAATAATAGTGGCCTGGGTTTGTGGGCGCACACAGTTGCCTGGTGCCATCGAAGCTCCCGGGGGCCACAGGAGCCACCTGGGGTCTGGTACCAGCAGACACCGGAATAGGCCAGGGGCTTGGGTTCACAGAAGTCTGCCAGGAGTCACCTACAGCCATGGGAGTAGGCCTGGTGCTGGGGAGGGCCAGTGTTGGGTTCTGCAATGTTTGGGCACTCAACTTTATTCACCTTGGGGGAAATCACAAGTGATTTTGGATATTATTCTTAGTTCAGTGATTTTCTAAAAACAAAAGTTCAGGTCACTCCCCTGCTTTAAAAAACAAACAAACAAAGAACTGTTCTACATCTCGGAATTAACTGTTCTGCTTCTGTCACATGATCTTCCTTCCCTTCCTTGAGCATCCCAACCTTTTTACTGCCTCAGGGCCTTTGCACTTGATGCTCTCTTCTCCTGGACACCATCCCAGTCTTATCTACATAGCTATATACATATCATTCTGTCTTAGTCTTTTTGGGCTGCTACAACAAACTATCATAAACTTATAAACAATAGCACATTATTTCTCCCAGTTTAGGAGGCTGGACGTCTGAGATCAGGGTACCAGCATGGTTGGGTTCTGATGAGGGCCCTCTTCTGAGTTGCAGGCAGCTGACATCTTATATCATCATAAGGTGGAGAGCAGAGAGGAAGCAAGCTCTCTTTTGTCTCTTATAGGGCACTAATCCCATTCACGACAGCTCCACCTAATTTAATCCTAATGAACTCCCAAAAGCCTCCCCTCCTAATACCATCACATAGAGGGGTAGGATTTTTATGAATTTTGGGTGGGAGGTACACAAAACATTTAGTCTGTGCTAAATTCCATTTTCAATTCAAGTGTCACTTCTGAGAGGAACTCTAGCCACCACAAACACTCTCTCATATTATCCCATTTACAGTCTTATCACTTTGATTATAATGAGAACTTGGCTTGTTCAATTATTTGATTGTAGTTTTCTCTCTCATCCAATTAGAATGTTAAGTTCTATGAAAGCAAGGATCTTATTTGTCTTATTCACTCTTGAAACATCACCAATTTAATTGTCCCTGGCAATTACTAGGAATTCTACATAGTTCTGGTGAATAAATGCATGGAAAATTCAAAATAATATCCTGACAAAGAATCTTGGCAACTTTTGTGTCCCCTGAGAAGTGCCCCAGCATGCACACTCTGTATACTGTTTTTACTTTCCACCCAAGACCATATTCTCCTTCCTCTTGACTAGATCTCTCAAACTCCTCAAAACTTCTCCACATTGTCTTCAATGTTTAGCTACCTGATCTGTGCTATTTTAACTACTGTTCACTATTAATTTCATTGTATTTTTTCACTACAGTTTCAGTTTGCCCTGCACAATGTGTGAGCAGTTTAATCATTGTGGAAAAGTTATTCCAGGGCGCCTGGGTGGCTCAGTGTTAAGTGTCTGCCTTCGGCTCAGGTCATGGTCCCAGGGTCCTGGGATCGAGCCCCGCATCGGGCTCCCTGCTCCGCGGGAAGCCTGCTTCTCCCTCTCCAACTCCCCCTGCTTGTGTTCCCTCTCTTGCTGTGTCTCTCTCTGTCAAATAAATAAAATCTTTAAAAAAAATTTATTCCATTTGGTCAAATTCTGGATTAAATCTTCGCTCACTTAAAGACTTAATTTTTCCTTCTTTATGTCATACCTATTAACCAACCATGTAAAACTTTTCTCCATGTCTTGCTTATCAGTACATTCTTAGCACTGAACTTACAGTCATCCCATCATTTGTGTCCACATGATCACTTCCTTTCTCTGAAGATTTTTTCCAAATATATTATATTTCAGAAATCCAGTATGAATGTGTGTATACATTTCCTTATGTGTTATATCTGTTTTTATAAATTCTGTCTTTACTTTAGTAGATCCTATCTCTTTAATAATACTTTCTTAACATTTAAATAACAAAAAACAGGGTTTATAAAATAACTGATAATTATGACTACATATAATTTGTGAGCCTTTTTATGGGATAAAACGTAAGATAAAATGAAAAAAATAATGTACCTGGAAAAATTACTGCAAAAATATGATGGAAAAATGTTAATTTTCTTAATGTATAGAGAGAGCTCAGACAAATTAACAATAAAAGAACCAACATTCCAAAAGAAAGGGACGGGCAAATGTTTTAAAGAGGAGTCCAACAGAAAAAAGAGAAATAAAAATCAATTATAAACTCGAGAATATATACAGTATCATTCATAATTTAAAAGACACTATTAAAAGAGTGAAATAGTGTTTTTTTCATGTATAAATTGGAAAAGTTGAACTAGAAACACACAGCAGTGGTGATAATGTGAAAAAAATGGGCAATCTCATACACATTGGTTTGGGAGGACAATGGCACACTTTTTTGCAAGGCAATTCTATAGTATCTATCAAATTTACAATATCTATCAAATTTAGTATGTATATACCCTGCCAATTTTTAGAAGTTTATCCTAAATGAAATATACACAATGTGTGAAAAGATGTATTTACAATAATGATCATTATAGCATCAGTTTTAGTGAGCATAAAATTGTTTTTCAGTAGAAGACCACAACTGGTTAAATCCATTATGCAGCTGGGTCTCTTAATATTCCCAGGCTTGGAACAGGGTACATGGAGGTCCAATACTGTAGAGCTAAATATTAGAGAGTTATAAATAAAATAAATTTCATCTTCCTTCACTGACAAAGATGCCTTCATAATTACTTGAAATAACAAGATAATAGCAAAGTAAAAATGACCTAATGTGGCATGCCAGCCTTTACACAATGGGCTTCTACAAATCTGTTTAGAGGTATCTCCCACCACTGCTCACTCAAAACTAGCTCAATGTATTATATTGTCCAGTCACAGAACTCATCTCCATTCCCAGAATGTTTTGTGTTCTTTCTTCACACATGCTGTAATTCTTCCTGGCTCAGCTTACATGTCACCTTCTTTGTTATTACCAGGTCTGATCTCCAAAAAGAACTAATTATTTTCTCCTCTGTGGTCCCTTAGCTTTTTGCTATAACATTTAAAAATAATCTATCACAGGTTATAGAGGATTTTGGCATAATCTATTCTCTACCAATTCATAATCTACTTTAGACCAAGGAGTTTATCTTATTCATTTTGTACATTCTTAATGTACCTGTGTCTTATAACCAGTAGAGAGAATAATATGATCAGACAGATTCAACAACCAAAAATTCATGACCAAACTTATTTCATCTATACTCTCCCCATTTTCAACCATGCCTAATCTTATTCTCAAATTATTTTGAAGAAATACTATACTTTCACCTGTAAATACTTCTATGTGTATTTCTAAAATAAGAAGTCCTTTTTCAAAGTATGACCACAAAACCATTGCCACAACAAACATTTAACAATTGTTCCTTAATATCATCAAGTTTCTAACTAGTGTGAAAATTTCCTTGATTGCCTAATACTTTTTGAGTCAGGGTCAAAATAAAACCCACATATTAATATTGAGTTATTTGGCTTTTAGATCACTTTTAACCTACAAATTCATTCTCTGCCCATTTCCTCTCTTCTGAGCAATTCTTCTTCCCTGCAGCTTAAAGGCATGTACATTTCTGATGACAGATCTGAGCAGACGAGTAGTCCTCCCCCCGGCCCCAGCTTTTCCATGGTTTTGCTTTTCATGGTTTCACTTACCCATGGTCAGACACGGTTTGGAAGATTCTCCTTCTGACATACCATCAGAAGGCCAATAGTAGCCCAAATACTACATCACGATGCCTACATCCTTCACCTCATTTCATCTCATCACTTAAGCATTTTACCATCTCACATTACCAAAATAAGGAGGGTGAGTATGGTACATTAGGATATTTTGAGAGAGATAACACATTCACATAATTTTGACTGCAGTATATTGTTATAAATGTTCTATTGTTGGTTATTGTTAACCTCTTAGTGTGCTTAGTTTATAAATTAAACTCTTTCATGGTATGTATGTATAGGAAAAAACATAGTATATATAGGGTTTGGTACTCTCTGCAGTTTCAGCATCCATTGGGGGGTCTTGGAACATATCCTGTATGGGTAAGGAGGGACTACTCTATACCTCATGGTTGCTCCTTGATGTTAATAGCTTTTTAAAAAAATTTTATTGTCTAGATCCAATATTTCATTAGCAGTTACAAAATGGTGACTTTCTCTTGTAATTTTTTTCTTCACTTGTTAGATGAAATAATTTTTTAGGGTGAATCCATCCCTTGGAAATTATTTGGATATTGAAAAGTACAGGTTGTATAGGAAAGATATAGATTATATGATTGATATAGTCCTTTTATTTACCAATTAAAAAATAATTTTTTTCCTTCAGATCTTCCAAAGATGACTACTTTCTTTTAAAGGAATGAATGGTATTTAAACATATTTGATGTATTTCAAAATATTGCAGTTATTGTTTTTATTAGTACTTAAATTATTTTATCTTTGTCCAGTAGAAACCTCTTCAAGTTGTTTCCTATGTGCTTTTGACATGACTCTAATAATCCTTGTTAGCTTTCGTACTGTCTATGACAAAATTCTACAGGTTCATCTTACAAATTTCTGGTGCCAGCCAGATCTAACCGTACAGAAGGCCCTCGTTTCCTGTTGTGAGAAACAGTATTTAGAAACTACAATTTGAATACTAGGATTTTTTGTTTCCCTTGAGTTAGTTTTCTAGACCTTTTTTAGTTTTCAGAGCTCAGAAATATTTGTTTACTTAAAAAATATAGAATATATTATAAGTGTATACTCATATAATTAATATATTAATTAATTCAAATAATTCATATAATTAAACTCAAGACTATACAGCTTTTATTTAACCTCTTTGATCTTATCTTTTTCTCATTTTATTTCAAAATTACTGAAGTAATTATTCATTTGCTTTATTCCACAATACAGACGCAACAGACTCAGTATAATAACATCAACATTATCACCAACATTGTAATTACTGAACACAATTTCAGATTTTAATTTTCCTTTATATTTTTCTTTCAGAAATACCACAGTAGGGGTATTCAGTTAAGCTACTCTGTTTCATAGTCACCTGAAATTTTCCTGTCTGTGTGATTATACTATCAAGTTAGCACAAAGTTTGGTGTATATGACTTATTTTCTTCATATTTAGCAATCACATCTTTAAATTTTAATTTAGTATAATATTAAAATACTTACATAGATTAGAGTAAAATGTATCAGATATGTATACCCAAAGAAGTGTATTTTTCTGTTCCTTTTCCTCCAATGCATTTCCTCCCTCCCCTTGAATTTAAGGATATTATACATACATTGAACCACATATGGTTTATCTTTTTAAATAAATACACACACACACACATTCAATAGTCAACAATACTGAATGAGAGCTGAATGGAAAATTACTGCAGTTTGTGGGGAATTAAATTTTTACATTAACAAATAAATGTAAATTATTTAAAAATATAAAATATGATATCTCAACAGGGTTGTGTTATATTGACCTATATTTTTAAAGTCCCATTGTCTTCTAATTTTCAATAAAATCACATTGATGCCATAATATGTGCCATCATGATTTTCTTTTAATAAGGATGCTGTTGCCAAGCCATGTCCTTACACATTTACTCATTTGTAGATTTTCATTAAGCATGCATGTTGCATTCAGTCCCCCTTGAACAACACTAAGAAAGAATTAACAAGAATTACATCCATAGTGGCTGTGTTGTATAGCATTTGTCAGCATTAAGCTAACCATTTTATTATAAAGAATCAGTTCAGTACTAAATACCAGTAGCTTAATGCTTTAACCAACATAGCTAGTCAGAATTTGTGCTTTAAGATACATGATAGTGCGCTTGTCTAGTCAAACCCTTTGTATCAGTTTGAATTATGTTTGACTACATGTGACAGAAACCTGATGACAATAGTACAACCAAATAGGAGTTCATTTTTCTCACATTATGGGAAGTCTGTAGGCAATTAATTCAGGATTTGCACAGCTCCTCAGGGAAGGTCCAAGATCTTTTAAATTCCTACCCCATTATCTTTTTCATCTGGCATTTATTTTTCAATGGTTTCAAAATGGTTTCTCTGCTTCCTTGTATTGTGTTCATATTCCAGGCAGCATGAGAGAGGGAAGAGTAAAGAGCAAAATATGTCTGTCCACTGAGCCTATTCTCTTTATACTAGGAAGAAAACGGATCTCCTGTAAAGTCCACCTGGTTGACTTATCTTTGATCTTATTTGTCAGAACTGGATCACATCCAGTCCCTAGTTACCATAGAGTCACACTGCTGCTCTGAAAACAATTGGAATTCCATAAATAAATAGGTAAGAATGGATAATTACAGATGAGGAACCAAGAATTTCTGCCTTCTCCCTTGAATCTTGGTCAGTGAAATGTATTAAGGTAGTTTTTCTCAAAACAAAAGTGTTATATGCCTTGTGCTAGCCAGATATCTAAATATGAACCAAGTCTACTTCCCTGAACACCAGAAGTTTAAGATTCAAGATTCAGACTCCCATAGAAAAGTATTTTGAAGTTCCTTATATTGGTTTTCTAGAGCTGCCATAAAAAAATACCACAGACTAGATGGCTTAAACAGTAGACATATTTTCTCACAATTCTGAAAGTCAGAAATCTGAGATGAAGGTGTCAGCGGGGCTGGTTTCTTCTGAGTCCTCCCTCGGCTTGTAGATGCTGTCTTCTCACTGGGTGTCCACATGGTCTTTTCTTTTGTATATTGGTGTCCTAATCTCTTCTTAGAAGGACACCAGTCATACTTGGTTAGGGCCCCCCATATAACTTAATTTTAACTCAGAAAACCTGTTTCTAAATACAGTCACATTCTGGGGTACTGGGGACTTCCACATATGAATATTTGAAGAGGCACAGCCCATAACACTGCTGAAGCATAGAAGAAACTGCAATAAAACAAAACAAAATTGCTGACAAGAGAACATTTCGGGGTCATCCATTTCAAAGTTTAAATTGTGTCAACCTTTCCAATCTCACCTCACCAGTAGCATTTGAAAATGGTGATCAGAAAATAATTACTTAAAAAAAAAGAATTACTTAGCCTAATATAAAACTAACATTGCCAAATGATTTTCAATTCCTATGATCTATAGATTCTATTTAATAGCTTAATAAATAAATTTGTTTAGCTGGGAGAGTAGAGTCATATGTAATTGCAGTTATTCACGCATTAAACTGCAAGGAAACAGCAAATCCAATTATATTAAATCCAAACACATCTCTCTGGGATTTGTGGAAGACACTTAAGCAAAGAGACATGCTACTTTCATAGTCCAATTTGCTTGTACCTGTCTACTTAAATTTATTGTGATTTGTCCTTGGTTTGTGTGTGTTTATTTGTAGATAACAATCAATTGCAGATGCAACAGACAGCAGTGTAACTTAGCAATATTTTTGTTAATTAACTTGGGTTCATATTCTAATAACATGTGTGAATTATGACTAGGGTATTAATGGAGTGTGGAAAATAGATGCTGTTGCTCTTATCCAGTTTATTTTTCATCTATTTTATATTATATACAGTGTCTCCTAGGCTGTTGAAAACAAAACAAACACAGGCAATGATATGAAAGGTTACAATCCAAACAAATGTAAGTTCGTATTGATTTTAATTAATTAATGACTATTTGAGAGTCGATCAATATAAAAAATGTCTCATTCATTAAATAATTATGGTAATTATAGGTTGCAAATTAGACAGGTCTTAGGAGGAAGGAACTGAAAGTTAGTCTGGCAGTGTGAGCTGCAGGTTATTATTATGGACATTGAAGGATTTGCTAAATACCATCAAGCTGAACTATCCAGGGGGAGATCTTCATTTGAAACAAGGCATTTCATATAACACCCATTGAAAATAAAGAGACCAGTTCAATGCCAAGGAGATAATCACTGCATGAGATGATCCTCGTGAATTAGATCCTGATGATGTAATGCCCAATGCCTGTTTGTTCTTTAACCTCTTCTACAGAGTTTTCTTTGATTAATGTGAAAATCAGGATGAGCAATAAACCCACTACTCAATCCTTGCATGAGTTTCTAAAATAGAACCATCTATCTCAAAATATTCTATTCTAATTCAATTAACTAAATGAATTTAAAATAATCAAAAATATAGAGCTTTTATTAGATGCCTTGCCCAGACTGGGTACATGAGATAAAATAAGCAATTACGTGGGTTATAAGGTCGTAAGTACTAAGGGAAAAAAACAAAAGTAGAACAGGGCATATGTTAACACAATAATGCTATGCAATAATCACAAAACCTCAGGGGCATGCAATAAACAATCACTCAGCTGCTGTGTCTGTGAATCAATGATTTAGGCTGGGAAGTTCTTTTGGTCAGTCACATGGTTGTCTCTGCCACATCCCAGTAGGCAAAACAATTCACAAAGCAAATCCATATTCAAAGGATGGGGAAATTGACTCTATGTCTTTGGTTAGAGGAACCACGAAATTACCTAGCGAATGTGTGCATACACAGAGGAGAAAAGAAGTGGAGGTATTAATATAATCAATTTATCATGCTCTGCCTCATGGAGGACATAATTATTCATATCCCTCTCAAATATAAAATACGCTCACCTCTTCCCATGACGATCAAAAGGAAGATCCAATCGCAGCATGAAATTCAGAGTCTATGATTTTATTATCTATATTGGTCTGGATGTGGCCCCTCTTGGTTTGGAGACCTATAACCAAAAAGACAAATTATGTGCTCCCAAAACACCCAGTATACAATGAAGAAACAGGGTAAATTTTTATTTATGAAAATGAAGAGAATGAGAAACACACAGTAGTCCCTGGTTCACAGAAATTCTGAAATTTCATTGAGCAAATGTTCTAGGTTCCCATCTGGTTTTGGAGTGTTCCTTCATTTAAGTGTAGTTCTGCTCCCTAGAAATGGATCCCCTGTCAATTATTCTCTATGAGTTTTTGGCTTTTCCGTCTGAAATGTCCTTTCTTTTCTATCCATTCTGGCCATTTTTGAGGAAATGGTCTCATTAGCTGAGTAACCTTCTCAGTCTCTAAGAAGTTAGAGGTCCAGAGTCTTTTTTTTTTTTTCTCAGTCATGCACCCTTTTAGTGCAAACTGGCAGTGCTTTTGCCACTGTAGCTCTCTTAAACCCTTGCAAATTTTCTTTTTTTAAAATGAGATATAATTGATATATCGTATTACTTTTAGGTGTAAACATGATGACTTGATATATGTATATGTTGCAAAATGATTACCACAATAAGTTTAATTAACATCCATCACCAAATATAGCTACACATTTTTTTCCTTCTGATGAGAACTTCTAAGATCCGCTGTCTTAGCGACTTTCGAGTATACAATACAGTCTTGTCAAGTATAGTCACCATACTGTACATCACATCCCCAGGACTTACTTATAACTGGAAGTTTGTACCTTTTGACCACCTTCACTTATTCCCCCCACTCCCATCCCCTCCCTTTGGCAACCACCAGTCTGTTCTCTATATTTGAGTTCATTTTATTTTTAGATTCTGTATGTTAGTGAGATCATACAGTATTTATCTTTCTCAGTCTGAATTATTTCATTTAGTATAATGTCCTCAAGGATCATCATGTTGTCACAAATAGCAGGATTTCCTTTTTTATGGCTGAATAATATTCTATTGTGTGTATACGTGTGTGTGTGTATACATATGTGTGTGATATATATGTGAGATATATATAGAGATATATATCACATTTTTAATCCATCATCCCTTGATGTTCACTCAGATTATTTCCATATCTTGCTATTATAAATAATGCTGTAATGAACATGGACATGCAGATATCTTTTCAAGTTAGTGATTTCGTTTTCTTCAAATAAATACCTAGAGGTGGAATTGCTGTGTCATATGGTAGTCCTATTTTTAATTCTTTTAGAGAACTCCATAGAGTTTTCCATAGTGGCTACACCAATTTACATTTCCACTAATAGTACACTAGGGTTCCCTTTTCTCCACATTGTCACCAATACTTGTCATTTCTTGTATTTTTGATACATAGCCATTCTAACAGGTGTGAGATCATATTTCATTGTGGTTTTGATTTGCATTTTCTTAATGATGTGGATTTTCTATGTATTGGAAACAAAATCCCAGTTTATTGATTCAGTTATGGGAATTTACAAAATGTAAATATATGTGAATGTATACAAAGATTCATATGAAAGGATATTTATTGCAAAATTATATTGATAAATGAACAGTTGTATACATTATTTCTGGAGGGTACTAGTTACATCCTTTTAATAGAACACTTTAGCAAAAATGTTTATTCAGTATGATCCATCAATCCTTTTTCTAGACTTTTACCCAATAGGATAGATATATCTATGCAGATATGTAAACATTTAAATACAACTGTGTTCACAGAGCATAATTTAAAATATTAAAAAGTTGGGAATGGGGTGCCTGGGTGGCTCAGTTGGTTAAGCGACTGCCTTCAGCTCAGGTCATGATCTCACGGTCCTGGGATCGAGCCCTGCATCGGGCTCCCTGCTCGGCGGCAAGCCTGCTTCTCCCTCTGACCCTCCCCCTGCTTGTGTTCCCTCTCTCGCTGTCTCTCTCTCTCTCTCAATTAAATAAATAAATAAAATCTTTAAAAAATAAATAAATAGAAAGTTAGGAATAATATAACATGATATATATTTTGTTCTTTTCTGATTTTTCTATTTCATATATCATTAATTTACTTAAATAATGTGTTCATTTTATAATTTGCAAAATATAAACTTTCTAAATATGAAAAATAAAATTATTGTTTTCTTTACCTGTTGACTAACATTTAGCAGTAAGTTTGAACTATTTCATTTAACCTCAGAAAGGATATAAGAGCAGAAAACTTAAAATGGCTAAAAATATGTTGAAAAATAGTGCAGGGGAGGTGTTATTACCTAAAATAAGAAAGTTAACAGAAGTTATTTGATTTGGGACATTTCCCATTTAAGGTGCTTTTGAAAGCCTCCATGGGGAATGTCCAGAAAATACTTGGAAAGATATGTCAGGTTCAAAAATAGTTCAGATGTAGACAGGTATGTTCAGGAGTTGGAAACGTGGGAAATAATTAACACTCTAAGTAAAAAAGTATTTAGATATAAGCAGTCTAAGGACAACAACTTGGTGAAAGTTCAAATTTAATGTTGGGAGAAGGAAAGGACCTAATAAAAGAGGACTAGAAGGTGTAATTAGAGACCTAGAGGATGAAGATAACACTGATTCACAGAAGTCAAGAGAGGAGTACTTCAAGGAAAGTGTGCAAAACTCAGATGCTTCAAGGAAAAGTCCACTAGAATGCACTCATATTTAAAACAAAACAAAACAAAACATTGCATTTGGTAATGAGATGGTTGATGAAAACTTCTAAGTGAACAGATTTAATAGAAAAAGGTATTGCAAACAGTTGAGGAGTAAATAAATAAAAGAAAGTGAAAACTAAAATAAAGTGACATTCCAAATGTCCTGAGGTGAATCCAGTTACAGAGCTAGGACAGCAGTTGAGGGAGATGAACCAAACTCTTAGCAATTATCCAGATTTCTTGCCAGTTTCTATACCAAGACTATATTATGGAAGGGAAGTTCTTGGAAGCTTTTTGCCTTCGGCCTATTTTAATGACACAGAAAAATCTTATTCTATGGTGAAACTTTGGAAGGAATATTTGGAAGAAGATCTCAGCTTCTGTGCTTTGAAATCCCCAACTGCTCCTATGGCTGCTTCCACAATGACTGAGCATGTTGGGGACAGTAATGCAGGCACGTTCCTGGAAAACAATAACTTTGGCTCCAGGACTCCCCAAGAGCCCTGCTGACCCCTCCTTAGACATAAAGCTTGCTAAAGTGCTTCCACCCAACCATCCCACCCTCTCTCCTTGGCTGGGGTCAGACTAACACAGGGAGTGGTCTGATGACTCACCCAGCCTCTCCACTTCCTGTCCCGCTTTCTCTCACATAGGCATTTCCCCCCATGAAGTCCTTGAACATTTAATCCCAACTTGTCATCTGCTTCTCAGAGGACCTGGACCAACACACACATATAATAGGAATTCTCAGATGTTCTTTGAAGCTGTGAGCTGCTTAAACCATATGCTATTTATTGGAGATAGTAGCTTACATTTATCACATAGTCTCTCTTGATGTTTAAAAAGCAGATACTAATTAGGTTTTTCTAAATTTACAGTGGAGGCAGTCAATCTTTGCCCACATTCCCCTTTTCATTGTCTCCTATACATTGTTTTTCAAATTTTGAATATTTTGCATTCGAAAAATCATGAATGATGCCATCCAGTGACATCTGGCATTCCTTTCTGTTCTTAAATACATTTATAGCCTCCTTTTGTGAGCATGGTGAAATTGGCAGGCAAGAACAAAGATTCTTTACTATTCCTTTATTTATTATGTAGTATTTATGTTATTTGATATTTGTCCAATTTGTGGAATGATGGATACTGGTTGACGAGGAAGACACAATATAAACCAAGGTAATAACCTTAGTACTAGGGTAAAGGAAGCTTCCAGTGCTCATTAGCATGTACTCTGCATCACAGATTGTAGAACAAAGGAGAAGAAAATATCACTGAGTGAAAGCCTCAAAGAAAAAATACCTCTAAATTATGGATAAAACTTGTTCCTCCAATATTTTCTCATAATATCCTGCTCCTCTTTTGGGATAAAGTTTATGTTAGTGATCAAATTAAGGGTGTGGGTGTTCCGTATGGTGATGAGTTAACAGAATTTGATCTGAATTTTATTAGTTATTTTTTTCCAATATGGCTACCCCAAATCAGGCAAGCATGCTGATCTCTGTTGTCTTTATGTCACTCTGGGATCACAGAATGGGGAGGAATTTGGTAGTGGTAGCATATACACCATCAGTACAAAATAGGGGCTTTCACATCTATATGCATGTCTTTCTGCAAGAGACTCTGAGCTCATCCAGTTTGAAGGAGAGGGAGCCTCTTGAGAATGCAGCTTTATATAAAGGTTCATATTAAATGATACTTGATCCTATTTAAGTGAAGGCATGTGAAATGTGCAGAGTGGGTATAATTATTTTGATTAGTGAACTCTAATTCAGACACCATCACATTTCCATACCACAGTTAACATTTAGCAGAATAGGCGGCCTCAGATCATTAACAATGGGCCATAAGCAATCCTGGCATTTCCCAGGAAACCTGTAATTGGAGACCATGAGTTGGGGAGAGGCAGCTATTTCCTTAAAATTGATTACTTTGTTCTATTCAGAGAAAATAAAGGTATAGGATAGTCCATGATAAATGGTCATTACCCAGTGTTTTGAGAAACTAGAGCAGTGCTCTAGGAAATACCTCCAGGAGATGGGAATTAAAAAGTTTATGAGTAAAGCAAAATGCACAAAAGTCACAAAATCCTTTCTTGCCCCCATGGCTCAAAGACTCACCAACATTATAAAGACACAGATTCTTGAATATTAAAACATTCAATAAAAGCATTGGAGTAAATATTTGCCTTTATTTTGATAGATCAGAATCCAAACTCCCCTTCCATTTTGGTAGAATGTCTTATCCTCATTATTTAGTTGAAGGGGTACAAACTGTTTTCTCTCTACCCCTTAGTAGCTAGGATATAAGTACCTGATTATGGTTTTGTCAGACTGATGCTTCAACCAGAGCTTAAACTCTGGAGAGAATGATGCAAAGAGGAAGGGACAGAATTTATTTGCAAGAGCTTTACAGAATTCTGTAAGATATGCATCAGCGACAAGGTTGGCATATGGCCTTGGTATTGAGTATTCATGACAGCTGGGTTCAGCAAGATAGATGGCTGTGATACCAAACACAACATTCTCATCAGACTAGACCTTTGGGATGAACTTGGTAGTGGTTGTCATTGCTTAGACTTCCTTGGTTCCTACCCACTTTCCCAAGCTTATTTTCTCCAGATTCCAATCTATGAGCTACCAAATAACTAATTTCTTCTATGTTAGCTAGAAGTTTAGATGGTACTTGTAGCCAAGAACACCAAATGATGTGCCATCTTATTTAAAAATAGAAATGATTTTAATTAACTCCATTAGATAATATTTTTCATCTATCACTTTTCTAGAATTATAACTGGTGAATATTGAAAGAAACCCTAGTGAGCATACATTAAACAATGTATGATACTCCACAACATTTCTGATTAGGATATCTGGCTTTCACTTGAATGCCTTCAGTGACAGAAAACTCACAACTTTTCAAGCCTGATTATTCCATTTCAAGACAACTCGAATTTTTCTTTGTTATGTCTTTTAAGTAGCTTACTTTAAATGTAAGGCTATGATGATTTATTCTGCAGCCTGATCTAAGTTTTAGCTCATACTGAGATTGCAAAATATTTATGTCTGTTTTGCATAGTTATAGATTTAGTTTCATTGAAGTTTATAAAATTAAAAATACCTTGAAAAAATGAATATGGCACACACATAGGCTCCAAAGAACTCCCTTTAGGAAAGTTCATTGCTCCAGACTCATAATATTTCTAGCTCAGATTTAGGACTGGCTCCCTGAATTCAATATAAGTTTGAGTCTTGTTAGCTCATCCCCACTGGAAAATGCCTACAGAATCTCATTGTCCTCTCCAAACTTCTTGATTTAGAATCATATTTGGGTTCAGTAATAAGTAGAAAAAATATTTAGATCAATATGAATGCTTGATTGGCTCAACTTCCTTTGATAAAGAAGAGGAAAAGTGTTCATGTATATGGACATTATGACAAATGTTTTTGAAAATAATAATCTGCCAAAGTGAGTGAATAAGATGCAGATAATTCAAAGTTCAAAAACTCTCAGAGTGAGTAATAGTCTCCACTTGGCCTAAAACATGTGGCTAATTGCTGTTTATTAGCAATACGTTTTCCTCTTTTGCAGTGGCTATAATAAATCAACTATTGAATTCCCCCGATGAGCTATTTCATGGGCCAGATCCAGGATTTGAATTTCTGCTACAGAAAATGTATCTTCATTGATCAAAATCACATAGGTGAAGAATAAAGACACACTTGCTTACGTGTATTTCAGAATTTATATCGGGAGTGGAGACCCGTGAAAATATTTGCCAAAAAAGGACACCTAATTAAAACAATCCTTCAAATCTCTAGTGGCTTTACCACTTTATGTTTAGTGATGTCTGTTTTAATCAACAGGGAAATAGAATGTGTTGTGAAATAATACACTAATTTACATTAGTATGTGAATTTGTTATTATTTATTTATTTACTTATTTAATATTCTCTTATAAATATAGCTTGAGTAGTTTGTGACTTGGTACCTATAACTGAAAACAGACTTCAGTATTAATATGTATAAAACTTGTATGGCTAATATGTACAGTAGTAGTTCATACCTACAGAAGGTTGTAACATTGGAAATTGATCCTTGGGATACCCCAAGCTATTTTCTGTTAAAACTTACCCTATCCCCTACCCCTGCCTAAATCCCCTTGAGCAGTGTGGCAGATAGAGGTGCAGAGGTAAAGACAGAATTTCTGGATGACCACTTCTGCTGTCATAGGCTGGGCATAAATATCCACCCACCCACCACCTGTTAAAGTGTATTTGCAAAGTGTACAGAATTTAGAGTTCAAAAACTCTCAACATTTTTAAAGCACCATGCTGTCACAAAGACCATGTCCTGTCTGGTATATCCTTCCCATCATAGACTTCTTGGTTAATTCTATTTACTCTTCAATTATTAGCTCAGTCATATCTTCCTCTGGGAAGTTTTCCCTGAAATCAGTGTGTAAGTATTTTATGCACTCTTTCAGAAAAATGTACTTTTCTCCTTGTTACTATTGTATGGTAATGTATAAGTGATTATTTAATTAATAGTCCTCTCACCTCTTGCAAATTCTAAGCAACTTGAGAGCAGGAGCCTTATCTTTTTTATTCACCATTGTATATCTAGCACCTTTCACAGTGGATGGCAATCAGTAGGCACTTGATAAATATTGGTCAAATGGGTAACACATTTAACACTCTTTCAAAAGATGATTTCTCACAAACCTGTACCATTTTCCTGCCTCTTTGCTATGGAAAGGAAAAAAAAGGGGATGCCTGGGTGGCTCAGTCAGTTAAGTGTCAGCTCAAGTCATGATCTCAAGGTTGTGAGATCAAGCCCCCACATCGGGTTCCACACTGTGCATGGAGCCTGCATAGGATTCTCTCTCTCCCTCTTCCTTTGCCCCCCCCCCCACCCTTTCCTTCTCTCTCTAAAAAAAGTATAAAAATAGAAAGAAAGAAAGGTTCCTCCTCTTGTCAAAGCAAATCCTTTCCCTGTACTTTGGATCACCTACCCTCTAGACTGCTTCAGCATCTCGTTCAACAATCCCTGATTTTTCTTGTATCTTCAACCTTTCCCTCTTTCCTTTTAGAATGAACATATGCTCAGGTTTCTTCCACTTTAGCAAACAAATAAAAACAAAAAAAAGGTAAAAAATAAAAATCAAATCCTTCCAAATAACCATTTAATTATTTCACTTATTGGATACATATTGTAAAACACCTGCCATTTTGTCAGTCATTTACCCATATTTTAGATGAACAACATAGACATAAAACCTATGCTCAAAAAAGTGAGTCTAGCTACCCTTCTATCTCTCTCCTTTATCTCAGAGCCCAGTTTCTAGTTTCTTAAAGATGTTATTTTCCCTTGTTTTCCACTTCTGCACTTCCTACTCACCGTTCCTCCTCCTGAAGTCTGAGTTCTTCTCATACTGCTCTCTACCAAACTATTAACCAGTAAATGGTTTGTCCTCTGTCCTTATCAATTTGACATCATTGTAGCATTTGGACTCAAGGACTGCTCCCTCCTGATCCTCTTTCCTCCGTTGATTGCCCAACACTTGTCTTTCCTGGTTCTCTTACTCCATGAAAGATTTTTCTTTTTGTAAATGGCCTTTTCTTTCTCTATTTATGTTTCATTTTGATGTTCCTTGTGGTTAGTTTTTAATAATTCTTTTCTCAGGCATTTCCTGAGTGATCTAATTTAATCTATTGGTTTAAACTGTTATATGCAAGTCTCAATATATCTTGCAAAGATCTTGTAACCAAACTCAAAGGGCTTGCCACTTGGGGTGCATTAAATTGAATATGACCTATGTTGAAAGCAAAGGACTTTTGATTACTTGTTACAAGTAAGGAGACAGGGAGATTGCTTTCAAAGCACTATCTTCCAGGGAATTAGTACAGTAAGCTTTTGTTCAGTGTATTAGGGGGTAGGGCCAGGGAGCTTGAATATACATTAAAGAACTTGTATATATTCTATTGCTTAGGCATTTTGGTTCAATTTTGCAGGCCTAACATGTCAACTAGCTAGTGCATACAACTTATGTTCAAAAAAAAATGGTGGAAAACCCTGCCCATAAGAGGAGATTGTAGAATTTTAATGAGCTAAAGATAACTTCAGGACAACTTAGGGGGGCTTCTGCATAGGTGCTCAACTCCATTCTGGCTCAAACTGGCTCACATTCAGAGGCTATCAGGCAGATACCTGGCAAGGGGCTATGGGATGAAAGACCTGGCCTCATGTCTCCTTGGTGGGAACTGCTGGTTCTGCAACATGAAACACATTCCTTCCCTGCTTTTGTCCCTTCCCCTCCTCTCTTCTGATAGCTTTCAGCCCTCTGGTCTAAGTCACTCCCCACTGCATTGTAGCTACCAGGGGCAGGAGTCGCCCGAGAAGGTAGACGCTGTTGATTAGAGGCCCATAAAGTCATGGTAGCACGTGTTCTGGTGCCGTCTTGTCTGGTGTTTTCCATCTCAAGAGACTTGGAATCTAAAAAAATATCATTATTCTTCATGTTAGAGATTTCAGTAGGTACATTTGGTGATTATATCTCTAGGGTAGCACTGGTTAACTACTTGTCCTATAGGTTCCTTTGAATGATAAGCAAGTATTCCTATCCCTTGAGCCTAGGCTTATGTGTTCCTTGGTTGGTCCAGCCGTGCCTGGGGACAATATGACCTCTAATGTTCTGAACTGACAAGGGGGATGTCTGGATGCTGGTTTCAATCTCTGTTTTGATTTCCAAACCTACATGTCTAAAAATTGGCAGTTTTCTTCTTCATCCAGATACCCCACAGATCATTTCCAAAATAATTCATTGTCGTGTGCTTCATAGATCTTCATATTATCAAATTTTAGTTTATTTATTATTCTTACTCTTTTTTTTTTTCTTTCTCTCTCTCAAAAATTCCACCCTTCTCCCAGTTATTTGAATCAGGGCCTTGGTTTTCACCTCTTGATTTCTGTCCACTTCTTCCCATCACTTATGGTGTGATAGTATATCATCAAATAACAGTGATTTCACTTGCTTAAAATTCTTTAACTTCCATCCTCTTTCTTCCATGTTCATTGCTACTGATTGTTTTTTTTAGGATTTGTCTTCTTTTATCCAAACTATTATGATAGTGTTCTAAGTGGTTTCCCTTATAAATCCAGTTTCAACATTCTGGCCAGCATTTCTCTAAGATGCCATGTTGTTTTAATGCTAAGCATTCTTTAGTGGATCACCGGACTGTCAGGTCAGTGTCAGCCTTTTTAGCATGTCATGTAAGGCTTCTTGTGCATCAAGTTTCATCGTTCCCATCCTCTGTGCATGCCTCTTTCAAATCCCATATTTCAGTCTTATTATTGTATTTCAATTTCCTGTAAGGAGCCATGTTCTCTCCCACTTCCAGGATTTAGTACATGATTTTCTTACTTCTATTAGTCTTCCTTGATCTTCCCAGTATAGAGCCCAGGGGCTCATTCTTTGTCCTTTGATGATAAAACCTCATGATTGTCTTTATTATATATTTGTCCAGTCTAGAGGATAAAATTCACTCAAAATTCTTTAACTATAGGTATTCTTTTTCAACTATCACCCTTCACACTCCACCCCCCAGTCCACACACACACATAAGTACAATATAAGAGAGAGGGAGTGGATAATCTGATGTGATTTTCTACTAGGAATTCATGTTAAAAGGTCACATCATAAAGGTGACACTTTCTTCTATCTTCTCTATCTTTTTAATTTATTTTAACTATATTAATAAAATAGTCCATAGCTTTTTTTTTTTTCTGCCTGGGGAAATTTTCTTCTCTTTTAGGTACTTCTCTCTTTTCTTCTTTCCTCAATAGGGTTAAGTGTGCATTGGCCTAAGGCTTTTCTCCTTGGATAGCAATGGCCAGCTCTTACGTCTGCTTCTTCTTTTCTTGTGGCTCCAACTATGAAAATTCTAAAATCATGTCTCAAATATAAAAAATCAGCCATCTCTGTCTTCTTATATTAATCATCACGTATTCTTATCAATTTGTTTTTTATTCATTTGTTTGGCTTGAAAAGGAGATGTTGAGATATTGATTTGGGTTCATGAGAAGAAAGAATCCTTTCCATATTTACTGATATCATTCAGGTTCAACCTATTATCTTCTTTCATGAGAATACCTTCACAGCCCCCTGTTCTTGCTCCTTTCCCAATCCATCCCCAATCTGACACTCAGAGTGTTATTTTTAAAATATCTGTCTCCTGGGCGCCTGGGTGGCTCAGTCGTTAAGCGTCTGCCTTCGGCTCAGGTCATGATCCCGGGGTCCTGGGATTGAGGCCCGCATTGGGCTCCCTGCTCCGTGGGAAGCCTGCTTCTCCCTCTCCCACTCCCCCGGCTTGTGTTCCCTCTCTCGCTATCTCTCTCTCTGTCAAATAAATAAATTTAAAAAATCTTTAAAAAAAAATAAAATAAAATGTCTGTCTCCTGATTAAAATGGTTTCCCATTTAATCATGTCTATCCCCCTGCTTAAAATGGTTTCCCATTACACCAAGAATAAAATGTAAACACTGTCAGATGGTATAAGATGCTTTACTCCCATCTACCTCATTCTTCTCCACCTTGCTCACAACTTTTCATCTACCCTGGACTTATTTCAGTTCTTTGACTCTGTCAAGATCCTTCCAGCATCAGAGTCCTTGCACATGGTCTTTTCTGTCTGAATATTCTTCTCCCAAATTCCCATTCTTTATCTGGCTCTTTGTGCCCATCTTTTAGGTGTTGGGTTAAATGTCACAGTCTCACACAAGCCTTCCTTGATTTCTTATTTTATAGTGAACCCTTCCTGCCATTCTCACACTGGGCCTCATTATGGTGCCTCACAGAATTATCATAATTTATAATCATAATCTGTCTCCTCCATTTTACTCTAAGGTCCATGAGTCTGAGACCAAATCTATTTTGTTCACCCTGTATAATCTGTCAGACATCTACACATGCTCAGATACCTTTACTGAATATGTAATAATACGACACTTTGGGGAAAAAGAACCTAACATGCTTTCATTGCTTGCCTTTTGGAGAGGGTGGAGGTGGAGGCTGACCCTGCTGACCTTTGCATTCTCCACTCATGTCCTTTTGGATCCCTTTGTTCTTTTGGTGCATTTCAGTTCCTTGGGTGTTTTCATTCCTAGCAGCCAGCTTCTGCATCTATTTATCAAGATTGCTTTCAGTGCAGTAGAGGCCCCTAGGACCTGAATGTAGGGATACATATCCCTCTGGAGTCCAAGCCCTTAACCAAGCTCTGATGAGTTTTGGGGGAGGAAGTATGAATACACCATCTCTCTTGTCCCTAATGAGACCACAGTGTCCTTTGTCTTCAGTGCTCCTGTGTGGAATTGAGCCATTGTTACTGTACACTGTGGGATTTTGCTGAGTTTTCTACACTCTTGCTTAACTTCCATCTATCTCTTCATTATCTCCCTTCCTCACTAGCCTACTAGTTTTTCTAACGTATCACTTTTGCACAAATCCTTGACTCAGAATCTGTGTCTGGGGAACTCTACTTGAGATATCCAACTTCACAGGAGAGGCTTTTAAATGTTTCTCATGTCCTTACTACATAATGTTGACCTAGGTTGTCAGTCAAATCCTAAATTATTTCTTGTTTAAACAGGCACAGATGGAGAATGTGCTGGAAAGGCCTTAGTGATCCACCCATCCAATGGCCTTGTTTTATTGATGAAGGACTGAGCAGCAGAGGGGTGTATGCTCTGCACAAGGTCACAGCCTTCATGAGCTGCAGGGTGGCAACCAGGACTAGAATCCTGATGTTCTTGACACCCAGATTCATGCTTTACATCAAGAAATTTTCATAAATTTAAATTGGGTGATTTAAAAAGGATGAAAAGAAACCAAACACTATTAAAGTAAAACAAATTGGCCTGCAGATAAAAATAATTCATAGGGGTATTAAAAACCACTAAAATATAACCTGAGGAGAAACTGAACTGACAGCACCTTAGTGTCCTTTACTATGTTTTATTCTGCAGTTTTGTATAAATGTCATTTTGTCTAATGCCTCCTTCAGAGTAAATTCAGTTAAGTATGTAGCTGGAAGATTAGTGTATTGCATGTGTGTGTCCATATATTTCTATATATCACATAGCACTGAGTTAAATGAATCTTCTTAAAAATAAAAATTTGAAATATTTACAAAATTACCATTAAAAGCCATAGTATAGCTGCTTTACAGATTGTGATGAGTAATAGCTTCATACGTCTTACTTGAGAGGCCTCAAAGTGCCTTAAGTGTATTGTACTTGTGACTTATGAGGTTCCCAGACAAGACAAGACATAAACCCATAATTTTCTGTAGTCGCTGTTACTCCAAATGATGGACTCAACCTAAAGTGGAATTGATTTATTAGATTTTTTTTTATTCAGATGATGAAGCTAACATATAACTCTAAATTCTCTGATTAATGAAAAGGTTCTAATATCAGAGCTAGCACGTCATCATGATTTGGTCTCTAAAACTAATTTAAGCCATGTTGTAAATACAACTCAATAAAAAACACCTAGTCCTCTATGTGTATGTGTTTGTGTGTATGTGTGCGCGCACTAATGCATACAGTCACAAGCGCATGAAATTTTATAGGAGATGGAGAGGTCTCTTCTCATAACATCAATTTCATTATTACCAAAGGGTTAGAGAGCTATTATGATGGTTTTGCTGGAAGGGGCAGGATTGGAAATGTAAAATATATTGCCTTGAAGCCCATTTCTGATAGCTTAGCATTATTTCAACTGAGATAAAAATACAAAGGGTAATACTTTTCAATAGGTAGAATGAGAAGGGATTTAATTATTACTCAAACTTCCACACCATCCAGGGATGTCCTAAATATCATTTCTTAGAAGTGATGTTTGAGTACTGCCAGAGATAAACAGCTTAATACTTACAGTTTTAGACAATCATAAGTTTTAGAAAAATTTAACTTATATTCAGGTGAAATATATGTCCTTACAAATCCAAAGCCCTTGTCAGAATTCTGCCCTGTGGTGATATGGAGAATTCCATATGGTGTGGTCTTTCTTGCATGGGACACTTTTTTAGATCTTTGAAGACAGACAGCTGCCATGTGTCCTTCCCTCTTTGCCTTTCTAGATGGAAATTGGAGACTTTGTAATGCTTTAAGCATTTCTCATGCTACATGGTTTCTATATTTTTCATAATCCTGCCATAGGTTAATTGGTGAAATTCTCTCTTCAAATGTGGTATCCAGTTGAGAATACAGTACTTTTGCTGCTCCTGATTTGTTCATTCAACAAATATTTATTTAGTGTCTATTTTGTATTAAGAATTATTCTAGGTATTGATTGAGGAATACAAGAGGAAAGAAATGGTTCCTGTCTTCATGGTGTTTCTGTGTATGCTCAATAGTGCACCCCCCCACTTCATTAGCATAACAAAGTCAGCTCCTATCAGGAAATTCCCAGGGTTTTTTTTTTAAATATTATTATTTCATTTTTATTTTTATATTTTTATTATTATGTTCAGTTAGTCATCATGTAGCAGTATATCATTAGTTTCAGATGTAGTGTTCAATAATTCATGAGCTGTGTATAACACCCAGTGCTCATCACAACACATGCCCTCCTTAATACCCATCACCCAGTTACCCAGTCTCCCCACCCCCCTCTCTTCTGTAAGCCTCAGTTTGTTTCCTGGAGTCTGGAGTCTCTCATGGTTTGTCTCCCTCTCTGATTTCTTCCCATTCAGGTTTCCCTCCCTTCCCCTATGGTCCTCCACGCTCCTACGTTTGTTCCACATATGAGTGAAACCATATGATAATTATCTGCTTGACTTATTTCACCTAGCATAATCCCCTCCAGTTCCATCCATGACGATGCAAATGGTAGGTATTCATCTTTTCTGATGGCTTAGTAATATTCCATTGTATATATGAACCACATCTTTACCCATTCATCTGTTGAAGGACATCTCGGCTCCTTCCGTAGTTTGGCTATTGTGGACATTGCTGCTATGAACATTGGGGTGGATGTACCCCTTCTTTTCACTACATCTGTATCTTTGGGGTAAATATCTAGTAGTGCAATTGCTGGGTTGTAGGGTAGCTCTATTTTTAACACCTTGAGGAACCTCTATACTGTTTTCCAGAGTGGCTGTACCAGCTTGCATTCCCACCAACAGTGTAAGAGGGTTCCCCTTTCTCCACATCCTCGCCAATATTTGTTGTTTCCTGTCTTGTTAATTTTTGCCATTCTAACTGGTGTAAGGGGGTATCTCATTTTGGTTTTGATTTGTATTTCCCTGACGGCTGGTGATGTTGAACGTTTTTTCATGTGTCTGTTAGCCATTTGTATGTCTTCTTTGGAAAAGTGTCTGTTCATGTCTTCTTCCCATTTCTTGACTGGATTATTTGTTTTTTGGAGTGTTGAGTTTCAGAAGTTCTTTATAGATCTTGGATATCAGCCCTTTATCCAAAATGTCATTTGCAAATATCTTCTCCCATTCCGTGGGTTGCCTCTTAGTTTTGTTGACTGTTTCCTTTGCTGTGCAGAAGCTTTTTATCTTGATGAAGTCTCAAAAGTTCATTTTGCTTTTGTTTCCCTTGCCTTTAGAGACGTGTCTTGAAAGAAGTTCCTGTAGCTGATGTCAAAGACGTTACTGCGTATGTTCTCCTCTAGGACTTTGATGGATTCCTACCTCACATTTAGGTCTTTCATCCAGTTTGAGTCTATTTTGTGTATGGTGTAAGGAAATGGTCCAGTTTCATTCTTGTACATGTGGCTGTCCAATTTTCCCAGCACCATTTATTGAAGAGACTGTCTTTTTTCCATTGGATATTCTTTCCTGATTTGCCGAAGGTTAGTTGACCATAGAGTTGAGGGTCCATTTCTGGAGTCTCTATTCTGTTCCATTGATCTTTGTGTCTGTTTTTGTGCCAATACCATGCTGTCTTGATGATCACAGCTTTGTAATATAGCTTGAAGTCAAGCATTGTGATGCCCCTAGCTTTGGTTTTCTTTTTCCACATTCCCCTGGCAATTCGGGGTCTGTTCTGGTTCCATACAAATTTTAGGATTGTTAGTTCCAGCTCTGTAAAAAATGTCAATGGTATTTTGACAGGGACTGCATTGAAAGTGTAGATTGCTCTGGGCAGCATAGACATTTTAACAATGTTTATTCTTCCAATCCATGAGCATGGAATGTTTTTCCATCTCTTTGTGTCTGCCTCAATTTCTTTCATAACTGTTCTGTAGTTTCTAGAGTATAGATCCTTTACCTCTTTGGCTAGGTTTATTCTTATGTATCGTATAGTTTTTGGTGCTATTGTAAATGGAATCAATTCCTTAATTTCTCTTTCTTCAGTTACATTGTTAGTGTATAGAAATGCAACTGATTTCTGTGCATTGATTTTGTATCCTGCCATGTTCCTGAATTGCTGTCTGAGTTCTAGTAATTTGGGGGTGAAGTCTTTTGAGTTTTCCACGTAAAGTATCATGTCATCTGCAAAGAGGGAGAGTCTGACTTCTTTGCCAATTTGAATGCCTTTTATTTCTTTTTGTTGTCTAGTTGCTGAGGCTAGGACTTCTAGTACTATGTTGAACAAAAGTGATGAGAATGGGCATCACTGTCATGTTCCTGACCTTAAGGGAAAAGCTCTCAGTTTTTCCCCATTGAGAATGATATTCGCTTTTCATAGATGGCTTTTATGATATTGAGGTATGTTCCCTCTATCCCTATACTTTGAAGAGTTTTAATCAGGAAAGGATGCTGTATTTTGTCAAATGGTTTTTGTGCATCAATTGAGAGGATCATATGGTTCTTGTCTTTTCTTTTATTAATGTGCTCTATCATGTTGATTGACTTCCAAATGTTGAACCACCCTTGCATCCCAGGAATAAATCCCACCTGGTAGTGGTGAATAATCCTTTTAATGTACTGTTGGATCCTATTGGCTAGGATCCTGGTAAATATTTTGGCATCCATGTTCATCAGGGATATTGGTCTGTAATTCTTTTTGATGGGTTTTTGTCTGGATTTGGGATTAGGGTATTAATAGTGCACATTTTAAAATGTGATCTACCTCCCTAGATCCAAATACTCTTTTCTTTTTGCATCAATAGTTTAAAATTTTATTAGAAATTTTAAATTAGCAAGTAAATCATGGTATTTCTTCATATTTAACTAATCATTAATTTAAATATTTAGAGTTTTCCACATCACCATGGCACAATCTCCCATTCTAACTTCTATCTTTAATCATTTCTAAAATTAATACATTTATTGTCTTTTTTTAGATTTAATCTCATCATCCAATGTGGAACAGTCTTTATAATTTAATCTTCTTACCTGTGAATTGGCCCTTCTGGTTTTGGGTCAAGAAAAAAATGGATAAAGATATTTTTTGTGAATTTATTAAGCTGTGGTAAAAATGTTTTTTAGGAAAGGAGTCTAGTATGGGATCTCATGATCTCATAGTACACTTAATGACTCTTGGTTTCAAGATGGTAGTGTCACTTAAAACAAATGTCGTTTTTTTTTTTAATTTTAATTTCAGTATAGAGTGTTATCTTAGTTTGAGGTATACAATATAGTGATTCAACAATTCTATATATTACTCATTGCTCATCATGATGTACTCTTAATCCCCTTCATCTATTTCACCCATCCCCCCACCCACTTCCCCTCTGGTAACTATCAGTGTGTTCTCTGTAGTTAAGAGTCTGTTTTTCGGTTTGTCTTTTTTTTTGTTTGTTTTTTTGATTTCTTAAATTCCTCATATGAGTGAAATCATATGGTATTTGTCTTTCTCTGATTGACTTATTTCACTTAACATTATACTCTCTAGCTCCATCCTTCTTGTTGCAAATGGCAAAATTTCATTCTTTTTTATGGCTGAGTAATATTCCTATATATATATATAAATACACACACACACACACACACACACACAAACACACACCACCTCTTCTTTATCCATTCATCTATTGATGGACACAGGCTGCTTCCATTAGTTTGGCTATTGTAAATAATGCTACGGTAAGCATAGGGGTGCATACATCTTTTTGAATTAGTGTTTTCATATTCTTTGAGTGAATACCCAGTAGTGGAGTTACAGGATCATATGGTAATTCTATTTTTAATTTTTGAGGAATCTTCATACTGTTTTCCACAGTGGCTGCGTTCCCTTTGGCAGTGCACAAGGGTTCCTTCTTCTCCATATCCTCACCAACGCTTGTTGTTTTTTGTTTGTGATACTAGCCATTCTGACAGGTATAAGGTAATATCTCATTGTGGTTTTGATTTGCATTTCCTTGATGATTAGTTTTATTGAGCATCTTTTCACGTGACCGTTGGCCATCTGTATGGCTTCTTTGGAAAAATGTCTGTTCATGTTGTCTGCCTGTTTTTTAATTGGATTATTTGGATTTTTTAGTGTTAAGTTGTATATGTTCTTTATATATTTGGACACTAAACCTTTGTCAGATATGTCATTTGCAAATATCTTCTCCCATTCAACAGGTTCTCTTCTTTTATTGTTTCCTTTGCTGTGCAGAAGCTTTTAATTTTAATGTAGTCCAATAGTTTATTTTTGCTTTTGTTTCTTTTGCCTCAGGAGACGTATCTAGAAAACTGTTGCTATGGCCAATGTCAGAGAAGTTGCTACCTGTGCTCTCTTCTAGGATTTTTATGGTTTCAGGTCTCACACTTAGGCTTTTAATCCATTTTGAGTTTATTTTTGTGTATGGTGTAAGAAAGTGGTCCAGTTTCATTCTTCTGCATGTAGCTGTCCAGTTTTCCCAACACCATTTGTTAAAGAGACTGCCTTTTTTCCATTGCATATTCTTGCCTCCTTTGTTGAAGATTAATTGACCATATAATTGTGGGTTTATTTCTGGGCTCTCTATTCTATTCCATCGTGCTTTAAAAAAAAATACTGTTCAGTGAAACCAAATTTCCCAGAAATTCTCTCCCATGGATAACCATGATTAACAATTTATTGTTTGCCTTTCCAGAATTATACTGCACGTATTTTATATAATTTGTATCATACTATATACTTCTGTTTTTTTGACTTACATATCATACATGTATTTCTATTTTAAAATGTAATCTTCATGTCCCTTTTAACATATGCATTTTATTCTACAGTATAGGTGTACTGTAATTTATTTAATTTATTCATTATTCATTGACACTTAAGCTATTTCCAAAATTTTTCCATTATTAGCAACATAGCACATACCTACCGGGCTATACACCTTCATGTACTTACACCAGCCTTATCTTAAGATAAAGTTTCAGAAGCAAATTAAATTATATACAGATTAAAATTTATAATACATTACTAGATTACGCTTTAGAAAGCATGAAAAATTTACACATCTACCTCCAGTATATTAGAGTTCTCATTCCTTTATATCTTTGCTAATCATTGTCCATCTGATATTTCTATTTTAATTTTCATTTACATGTCTAGTAAAAACTTTTTTATATACTAACTTGTCACTTGTCCAGTTTTGTATTTGGGAGATTTAATCTGTCTCTTGATTTACAAGAAGATAACTTTTTGATCATATTGCATAGATTTGCCTTTTAATATCTATCTTTTGCATACAGTGTATATAAAATGTGTGTTGTCATATCTAAAAAACTTTCTCTACTATTGATTTCATCTTTAATCAGATCTTTTTAGATCCATTTGAACAACAGATGATTGAAACAGCATTCTAATATCAAAATGGAACTTGGAGAGGGCTGAAGAGTTATAATGAAAGCAATCCTGGCAGGTAATTTCATGTAATATCACACAAAGACAATCTTCTCCCAAACCTCAATTTCCATATTTGAAAAAAAGAGAAAAAAAAGTACCAGGAATAAAAATGTTTGTCTTGTATAGAGGGATCTTGTGATGATGGGTTAATGTATATGCTAGAAGTTTTTTACTATGTGAGGTACAGTTCAAGTAATGTGTTTTCATCCTCTTTTTATCTACTCCAGTTATAGAAACCCAACATGTTATGGCATCTAGTTCTCTAATCTGTAGTTTGCAGAACCAATATCTTTATTTCTTTTCAGAATGTACTTCATATTCAATCTTATGGGACTCCTGCCATTTTCCATGATTCTTAAACATTACTGGCAACATTTTGGACAATTGTAAATGCAAGTCGTGTCGATGCTTAGGATTCAGTTCATCTTGGTCTAGAGACAAAAATTCATGTAAAGTCTCTGGGGACACTCTTGCTACTTGCTTACCTCGCCTGAGTTTTCAATTCCCTCTTAAACACTTTTGTTATCTCTTTTGCAGTTTGGAGATTATTCTCCTTGAAGAAAAAGACAGAGTAGTTTTGTTTTCCTCCTTATCGCTGCTTTCTAGCAGCAGGATTTTCCATACCTGCTTTTGCTCTGAACATAGCTTGAGACACCCTGTGGTTATTGTTGATGATTTTTTTTTTTTTCAAGCTTTCTCCTATATGGGGTTTAACTTTCCAAAATAATTTCTTATATCTTTTTTTCCCTCAATCTTTTCCGTATTTGTTCTAGGTTATATCCTATTTCCCATCTACCAAGATATTATGATTAGGGGAACTGGATCGGCCAGGTACATTTTGCTAGAGACCACAGAATTTTCTCACCCAAAATCTTGGGAAATGCCAAAGCCAGGGAAGAAGTTGTGAGAAGAAAAAAACAAAAAAGTAATCTAGAGGTGTACAACGAATGAACTAAAAGACATTGTGAAGCCAGTAACCAAAGAGATTAGATCAAATGAAAATGGAAGAGAGAAAATTAATCACAAGGGACCTGCTGAAGCCAAAAGGAGCTGTGTTTGTTGCTTGCTTTTAAGGATTGACTGGAGGGTGGTTTAAAAATGAATATTCTTACACTCTTGTTCAGATGCTGGCCCAAGATTCTCCTAAATACAGAGGTGGCTACACTTCTGATTCCATTTATTATCCTCTCTGATATGGACAGGGCTGTTCACAGATCAGTGGTTCAGCTTTGTGAAAATTTAGATCTTATATAGTTGGCTCATAAGATTGGGAATCAATAGAAAGTTAGCAGTCCTTTGAACTGGCATGCATTAATTCTCTCACAGGTCATTGAGTGTGAAAGGAGACTTGTTCAGTTATAAAGTGCTCTAGTCCTTTGCTGGGAAGATGGAGGGGCACCTAATGAAGTCTCACCAAATGTTGGTGTCAGGATATTGGTGGAAGAACTCAGCTGAAGGCTGGAAAAACCAAATATGCTGAAGTGGCAGGTGACAGGAAACTACCCCTTGGCAGGCTTTTATTGCAGTCTGATTCCTGTACACCAATATAGAGAGAACTGATGTCTTGACAACTGTGGGTCTTCTAATCCATGAATGTGGTATATAAGCACTTTCACTTAGATCTTCTTTAATTTCTCTCAGTAATGCTTATATAGGTTTACATGTTTTTCAGTAAATTTATACTTAGGGACTTGATGTAATGATGCTATTGTAAATTATGCCTTTTAAAATTTTATTTGCTAATTGCAGCCAACAAATAGAAATAAATTATCCAATGACTTTGCTAAATGTACTTATTAATTATAGTAGTTTTTCCTATGGTTTAGTTTTATTATACATACACTTGTCATCTGTGTAAGATAGATTTTTAGATCTTTTTTTTTACATAAAACTTATACTTTTGTAGGTAAGCTTTTTGGGAGAGGAATGATACGGGCTGGAAGTAAGTAGAACAAATAAAATGTAATTTGTTTCTAGATGTTTGGTAAGGACCATCAGGAAGCATGGGTAGTGTATGAGAAATAATACCAGGTTTTCAGAAATGTCACCATGTGAAGCTTGATGAGGGTGTCTCATAGATCTCTTCATCCCCCATATAAGAACAGATTCCATTCAATCAGGTTGTAATAGTTAACATTTCTAAGCATTCATTATGTGCCAGACATAATATGCTTTAAATTAACTCATTTCGATTTCAAAGCAATCCAGTGTGATATAAACAACTATTATTCCCATTTTCCAGATGAGAAAACATAGGCACAATGGGGTTAAATAACTTTCCTAAGATTATACAGTAAGAGAGTGAAAGTGATGCAAATTGAGATTCTGTTTCTAAAACTTGTGCTCTTAACCACAGTTACCCTATTTTGAGTTGACCTTTTGGGTCAGCTTTCTTCAGAAAGCTATTACATATCTCTTCGTCTATCTTGAGGAAGATATACCCTATGAATGATCAAATAAAATTCACTTTCCCACTTAAGAGCTAAAGCCAGGGCACAGTGGCTGTTTAGGACAAATTCCAGTACTTGTCCCTCTAATGGCAGGCTACTAACTTTTCCGTTGGTGGTGGTGGTGTTATTTGGGCTAATATCATGCACATGACTTGCATGGTTACGCTAAGGAGAAGACCAGCAGCGAACCCAATAGCAGGAATCAGCAACAGCCAGTAGGTTTAGAGATACAGCTTCATGAATTTCCAGCCCACCTTGACTCTAAAGACTTCATTCCCCATAGTAGCAAAGCATGACCAGATCCCTAAGTCAGATATGGTGCTTTGCACAATCTAGGAGCTACCAGTAGTTGTCACACACAAACCAACCATTTCTTAGAGACAGATACTTGTAACTACCAAAGCTACATTATCACTCAGCAGCTCCCAGGACGGTCCTCTAAATTAAATTTATACCGCTGAATCAATCTAATCCAGTTTGTTCCATGTTGATTTATTAACCCTAATCTGGGAAACCCAGGAATTAAGGGTTTGCAGCATTTTAGTCGGGAGGGTTTTCAAACATAGTAGGAAGTTAGGAAATAATATTTAGTTTTAAACCCGCTGCCTCACTGTACTTGCAATTTGGTATGCTGGAAAGGCTGCTCCAATTATAAGAGAAAGATTTGTCAATTTTGTAAAAATATTGGCCATTTTTAAATAGGACTAATATTTCCCATATCCAGCTGTTTGATGACAATTAGTCCACATCTTAGCAACCGATATTCATAAATGAATAAAGCAATGTATCAATAGGCAGCCCAAGATGTTCAAATTTGATCTATTAAAAATTTTGAAACAGACAGGTCTTCTCAGAGACCATGAAAATGGTACTCAAGGCAATAAACAGGGCATGGTCTATAGGGACTTAGAGAAGAAAGTGAAAAATGAAATACTTCTTTGTTTTTCAGAATATAGGTGTAATACATCTTACTGTAACGTGTTTATCTACCAATGAATTGTCTATTTGCAAACTACACATAGACCATTCTACACAGATTTTTCAAAAGTGAACTCTAGAAAGTGGATGAGTTGAGAGAGCTAATGATCACATATCCAGGTTAAACATTTTGAAAAGATTAAGCCATAATGCGTTGGCATGCCCCAATGATAAGAAAACAGATATGATAAATGATGACATTGAGCATTCTCTTATTGCCTGAAAGATAAGTCAGGTAATAAGAGAGATGTTAAGTCAGGGGAAAATATCTGTAAAATCACATAAGAGCAACTTCTTTGAGAAGAAACATCTGAAAGGGTTTCCCCACCCCACAAAAACAAAACAAAACAAAAAAAACAAGGAAAAAAAAGAGACTATACTATTTACTGTGAAATAGACAGTAAACATAGAACACCAGCCTGGATTTAAAAGACAGGACTACATAGACTACACATAAGATACATCCTCTACTCCCTGGAGAATATGGAACACATGTCTAGCAGCAACAACCTGTCATTGAAATGACCACCTCTGTTTCCCCTGGGAAGTGGCAATTAATCCAGAGTGAGAAGGGTCATGCTGTCTTGCAGATTAAGGAAATAGAAATTTTGAGGGTGATATAAGGGCAAGAACTCTGAATTTTAAGTTAGAAGGGACGGGAAAGACGTGAGTCTGGAAGGCATTTGAGTCAAGAAGGGAGAATATCCATTGGTTTTAGGGGTTTTTTGTTGTTGTTGTTTTGTGGGGTTTTTTTTTGTTTTGTTTTTGCTTTATGTTTGCAATGTTCTTATACTGAGGCCGCAAGTGTGTTAGGAACCAAACATGCTTTGTCTCATTTAATATCAAGTTAACTTGGCGAGACACACATTTTTACTCTCATTTCACAGATCAGTAAACAAATGTTTTGTTGTGTTAAGTCCTTTGATGGAGATGAACAATTTAATTAGTCAGCGAAGGAGCCAGAATTCAAACCCATGTATCCTGGGCCTTAGATGCTGGACACTTTCTTTTGCCACATATCGGTTGTACAAAGTTGAAGGAGTCAATTAACCCCCTCTGGCCTCAATTTCCTCACCAACACAGGTGGACAGTAACACAGATCTGATATGGTTGTTCTGAGAAATATTTGGGGATGATCTGCCAGAAGGCCTCAGGACAGGGCTTGTCAGAAAGCGGGGCTCAGGAACTGGTGGTGGAAAGGTTGGAGCAGTGGGGTGCAGTAGAGGACTCTGGTGAAGCCTGAGGCAGTACTTTACCAAGAGTTGGGGCCCCAACAGAGAGGGGGACATGGAACAAAGCAATTTTGAAGGAGGAAAATAGAGACATTTTTAAAATGCAGATCCACTTTGAGGAAACATCTAGATAGCTTATCCAAATGAGGTCCATAGGCAAACAGAAGGCAGGATGAAGAAACTGAGCCCTCTGGAGAGCTGGGGTCAAAACAGAAGACAGAAAGCACATTGAGCCATGGAAAAATAAATAAATAAAGAGGTGGGGCCTCTGCTGGAGCTTTGTATCTTGCCCTCAAGACCATAGACAATAGCCCTACTTCCAGGCAGTCATCTTTAAAATGTATTTGGAATCGCCCATGTGAGGAAGAGTACAAGAGAATATGGATAGAATAGTGGAAAACCCACTTTGCTACTGGGAAAACAGTTCAAACTACTTCCCTGATTTGGTTCAGTGCCATTGCTCTACACAGAGTATGTTATTAGAGCACAGATCCCCCAGCAATGTTATAAAACCAGATTATTTATAGCTACTATCCAGCACCACCTACTGGTAAACCAACAGATAATAGAACTCAAACTATACACAGCTAACACTGAGCAAATTGGTTGTAAAAAGTCAATTTGTCGTAGGGAAAGGGTGAAAGGAGACACCGTATATCCACATAATAGAACACTGCATAGACCTGATGTAATAGGGAGCATATGCAGAAACATGGGTTTTGGACTAGTGAGTCAAAATTCCATTACAATATTCTAAACAAATACATGAACGTGGCTTCAAGGGATTTAGAAGTGAGAGAAAGAGGAAATGCACCTGGTTTGATCAATTAAAAATTTTTTCTTTCAAGTCTGTTTTGTGCATTGGCCACAAACATCCTTCAAAAGTAATCTGTAATAGATTTGCAACTGTATCCAAATATGTATTAAATAATTATTGGAGGGAAAAAGAAATAAAAATGGTCATGTATTTTTGGGTGCATTATTCTTTTTTCTCTTACATGCTCTATAATTTTATTTAAAAAAATTAAATTAAAGGGCTAATATATACATGTAGTAAACAAAAACTCCAAACCGTGCAATGGGTATGTAATGAAAAGTAAATCTCCCTGAACCCCAGAATCAGTCCCTCTCCCAGAAATTAATCAGATTTATGAGTTCTTATTTATTTTTCTAAAATGTTTCTATGCATATACAATGTGTGTGCGTGCGCGTGCATGCACCATGTTCTGGTCTGGAGCCTCTGGGACATCCCCTGATGCTATCAAATCATTTCAGCCTTGGTTAAAAAATTGGCTGGTACAACTGATGACAATAAAATAATTTAAATTTAGGCAACAGAGCTATATTTAATATGTGTTTATAGCTTTACAGGATTCATGTCAAAGGATTGGTGAATTCCTTAAACTTGATTTTATTTTTTTCAAAGATGTGCTTGCATGGAGTGAAAGAGATCCAATTTCTACAAGGCTCACAGCCAAGATCAACAGTCCTTTTTATTGTACTTTGCACCTTACACAAATTTCCATTCCTCAGAAGAAACCACTTTTTACTTGTTACAACCTTCCTATATTAGTTACCTTTTTATTTCCACATAGGATATTTGTGGGCAAATTTCTTATTCAGTTAACTTTATATAACGCTTACTTCTTTTCTACTGAGCAAGATGAGGATTTAGCTTCTTTAAACTATCCCCCCAAATACAGAGGTACATATTGTCTCTCCTACCCAGCCAGGACAGTTATTTCATATTTGGCTTGCTGAATACTCTGTGTGCCCACCATTATGTTTGTGTAACTATTATTTGCAGATGAGGTATATTTATGGTTCAGAAGTATCTGGACGTTATACTATTTTATTTCTTCTTTTTTGAAGATTTTATTTATTTATTTGACAGAGAGAGAGAGAGACAGCGAGAGAGGGAACACAAGCAGGGGGAGTGGGAGAGGGAGAAGCAGGGTTCCCACACAGACCAGGGAGCCTGATGCGGGGCTCGATCCCAGCACCCTGGGATCATGACCTGAGCCAAAGGCAGACGCTTAACCGACTGAGCCACCGAGGCTCCCTATTTTATTTCTTGTACACATTTTGCTTTTCTTGGACTTAATATATGTCTTCTTTTAAACTTTGCTTAGATTTCTATGTACCTATTAGTAAATCATTCCTAAAGTCTCAGACATCTGAAAATTCCCTCTCAGTATATTCAAACACAAGAAATTTTCTGTTTCATTTCCTTTTCTTTTAAGCAACCCCTGTTCTCCCACTCAAATTTGGGTGGGTAGCCTTCTGGGCCTGCTACCCAGCTGTCATCCCCTTTCTATCCTTTTCTGTGTTGTATCCCCAGGATACAAATGCCTTCATTTGGGGAATAAATTGCTTAGAACTTTCCAAAGAAAAGGTACTTGGATGTTTTTGTTTGTTTGGGGTGTGATAACCTGGGTAAAAAAGGACTTCTAGATTGAAAATAATTTTTCCTCAAAACTTTGAAAGTATTATTTTCTTGTTTACTGGTTTCAGTGTAAATGTTTATTTTTGTTTCTTTGTTTCTGTTTGTTTCTGTTTTGTTTGGAGAAATCTAACACAATTCTAACTCCTGATATTTTATATGTAACCTATGGTTTTCTCTTGGAGTGCTTGGGGTCATCTCTTTGTACCCAAGGTTCTGAAGTTTTGTAATTATGTTTTGATGTAGTTCATTCTTCATTCATTTTGCAAAGATTATAGTGGATCTTTTTTAAAATTATTTCTTCAACAATTGTATTCTCTAAATTTTGTCCTGTTCTCCCCCCGCCCCCCACCTCTTTCTAGAACTTATTTTATTAGTAATCAGACTTTCTGGGTCAGCTTTGGAATTCTCTTCTCTTGAAGTTTCTATTTCTCTCTATTTTGAGTCTCTGGGGATTTGCTCAGTTTTGCTTTCCAAAACTTATGAATTATTCCTTTCCTTTGTCATATCTTTTTTTTTCCTAGAACACTCTAGTTCTCTAAATTCTCTACTTTTTTTTGGTAACTGTATCTTTTTTCACAGAAACAGTAACTTATCTCTCCGAGCCTAAAAGAGCTTTCCCACTCTCCCCTAATTCTATTCAGCCTTCCACACTGTTTCTATTTTCCAAGTCTCTTTTTTCCCCTATTTGTTGATTTTGATCTTTGTCTTTTATCTTAAGGACTTTCCTCGAAGGTCTGGTGATCCATGACTCTATATAATAGCACATATGGGAAAGAGGGAAGGGGGTAGGGAGAGAGAGAGAGGTTTATTTAGGGACTTCTGTGAGTATGTGTAGGTCTCTCCTGTTAGGATTGTTTTCCAAGAGAAAAATCCTCGATTATTGTTCCCAGTGAATGTAAGCTGCTTTAGGGTTCTGGGGCCAAGCAGAAGGGACTGGGGATCCCATTATTCAAAATGCAGTATTCAGACTCGTATCTCTACCTCCACCTTCTGCTGTATCTGGTGTCTCTAAACCCAGACTTCCTCTTTTCTACTCCTCAGTAATTAAACTTACTGCCCCATCATGTCCTAAGGGTCTAGTTGCTCTTTCTGCAGACTTGAAATCATTAATCTATTTCTTCAGTAAATATTTACTAAATGCCCCCTACATGCCAAACACTGTTTTATATAGTATGGAAATGTGTGTTTATGAGGCAAGCAAAATTCCCTGCCCCGGTGTAGGGCATTCATTCCCAACCAAACCCTCACTTCCAGAACCCATTTATGTCTCCAAATTCTAAACTTCAGTATTCTGTAATGTGATTGGCTTGCTTCTTGTTTAACTCTTTGCACCCTCTGTTTGGTTTGTTCAGTAAGGAACCACTCATCCTTTGTCTTCCAGTTCCAAAATTGGGTAGCTTTCACCATTTCTTCAGTTCTTTTTGTAATTTGGGATTGATTCACGCTCTTGGCTGTTTCATGGAATTTAGGAAGGACGGAGAGGTAAACATGTGTGTCCAGTATACCATCTTTGCTAGAGGCAGCTATGAGTAATTTCACCCAGTGAGCCCAGCACCTGAGCATCTGGAGACCTGTGATGTACTTGGGTGTTAGGTAGCGCCCAGTCTCAACACAGTTGGGAATCTGGACTCTCTTCTACTAGGAGTCATTTCTGTTACAAGCTGGCCCTGCGGAGTATGCATCCAGTATATGCTACTCTTCTTACAGTTGCTGTGTCTTTGGACAGAGCTGCTATTCCTTTTGGGGCCGGACCAGAAAGGACCCAGATTTCTGAGGACGTGTCACTATCAGAACAATGCCTACTCCCCAACCCTACCCCAGCATCATCTATTGCCTGGAACTGAGAGAATCTGTACAGCTTCAATATTTTTTTCCACTAAGCCTCCTCATATTTTTCCCCTTCTGGATCTTTGTAAGCTTCAAAAGGAGGCAGCATGTATGTTTTGTTTTTATTACTATTCTGTGCATCTGTGTTTTGGGGTGGGAGGAAATAGTCATTTGTGTCGAAGAGGAAGGGTCTTGTCTCTTCTCACCTGGAACAAGAACATTTCTCTTGCATACTTTTCCAATTTTCTAAGTAAAAGAATGCAAACATCCTACCACCCTTCAGGAGCTCTTCATGGCAGCCGGCTTTGTGGAGCTGAGGGACGTGGACTCCACTCTGCCATGGGTAACATGCCTTAGCCCAGTGTCAATTTTGTTCCAAGAGATCAAAACTGCACAATCTTACGTAAATTCTTTATTTTCAGAGTATTGCCTAAAGTCTTTCCATATGATCAGAAACTTTGAATTCCCATACTTTTCAAAACAGAGCCTGGTTCCAGAGATTACAGATAGTGAGGTCTCCTAGGATTTTGACCTTGGGTGCTCTCTTTTATTTGGGCATTAAACCTGGAAAATGCTTTTTAGACCATGTTAAAGGGATTTAAAGGAAGGGAGAAGGAAATATTCCTGTGAGCTACTGAGCTAATAAGCTGGTTTGTGAATTCCATACCTGTGGTTGGAAAGGAATGAAGAAACCCAGTGCTTCTGAACTTCTTGTTCCTAAAAATAGCTATTTTGTGTGAATCTCGCAACCCTGAAGGAAAATCTTTTGAAGGGAACTAAAGAAAATGTCAGAGGATTTTCAAACTACGAAAATTAATTATGCAAAAACTAATATTAGAACTGTGAACGTTGACAAAGTATAACATTACCTATAACAACTCTCTGGCATATAGTTATATTTCTTTCAAAATGCTTTGTAAATTGACTAGTGCTTTAGAAATTATTTTCAGCAAGTAAGAAACCCTCATCTATACTTCTTTGAAAACTTTTATATCACCTACAGCACACTTAGGACATAGTAAATATTTACGAATATTTTTTAAGTTGACTTTTCAGTCATTTTCACCCAAGATAAAGAGTAAAGACATATGCTCTGAAAGGCACATAGAAACATACAAATTAGTTAATCACTTAGTTAAAGTGTATTTGTTGCATGCCAAACCATGTGTCAGATATTACGATAAGCTTTAGGAGTGTAGGAATAAATTAGAGGGATGTGACTATGTATTCCCCCAGTTACAATAGAGTGGTAAAGGCAGATGATTAAACAAACACAAAATATGGGATCAATGCCATAGTGGCAGAATTGTAGAGTTTAGACGGCATTATAGCAAGGAGTTCTATCCTATTATGGAGGTGGGGAAAGGAGTCTCAGATAAAGCTGTTACTTGACTGAAGAATAAATAGGAGCTTTCTAGAAAAAGAAGGGAAACTGGTTTTCCAAGAGGGAGAGACTAGCATATGTAAATACCCAGAAATGAGAAAGGAATAAATTTTAGTGCAAGTAGAACAGAGACATGTGAGATGGAGAGTGGTAAGAGTTAAGGTAGGCAGGTAGGCAAAGATCATATTATTCAGGGATTTCTTAAAAAATTTTTTATTGTTATGTTAATCACCATACATTACATCATTAGTTTTTGATGTAGTGCTCCATGATTCATTGTTTGTGCACAACACCCAGTGCTCCATGCAGAACGTGCCCTCTTTAATACCCATCACCAGGCTAACCCATCCTCCCTCCCCCCTCCCCTCTAGAACCCTCAGTTTGTTTTTCAGAGTCCATCAGCTCTCATGGTTCGTGTCCCCCTTCGATTTCCCCCCCTTCATTCTTCCCTTCCTGCTATCTTCTTCTTCTTTTTTTTTTTTCTTAAAATATATTGCATTATTTGATTCAGAGACACAGATCTGTGATTCAACAGTCTTGCACAATTCACAGCGCTCACCATAGCACATACCCTCCCCAATGTCTATCACAGCCAACACCATCCCTACCAACCCACCCCCCACTCCAGCAACCCTCAGTTTGTTTCCTGAGATTAAGAATTCCTCATATCAGTGAGGTCATATGATGAATGTCTTTCTCTGATTGACTTATTTCACTCAGCATAACACCCTCTAGTTCTATCCACGTCGTTGCAAATGGCAAGATCTCATTCCTTTTGATGGCTGCATAATATTCCATTGTATATATATACCACTTCTTCTTTATCCGTTCATCGGTTGATGGACATCTTGGCTCTTTCCACAGTTTGGCTATTGTGGACATTACTGCTATAAACATCAGGGTGCATATACCCCTTCGGATCAGTACATTTGTATCTTTGGGGTAAATACCCAGTAGTGCAATTGCTGGATCGTATGGTAGCTCTATTTTCAACTTTTTGAGGGACCTCCATACTGTTTTCCAAACTGGCTACACCAGCTTGCATTCCCACCAACAGTGTAGGAGGGTTCCCCTTTCTCTGCATCCCCCCCAACATCTGTCATTTCCTGGCTTGTTAATTTTAGCCATTCTGACTGGTGTGAGGTGGTATCTCATTGAGGTTTTGATTTGGATTTCCCTGATGCCGAGCAACGTTGAGCACTTTTTCATGTGTCTGTTGGCCATTTGGATGTCTTCTTTGGAAAAATGTCTGTTCATGTCTTCTGCCCATTTCTTGATTGGATTCCTTGTTCTTTGGGTGTTGAGTTTGAGAAGTTCTTTATAGATTTTGGATACTAGCCCTATATCTGATATGTCATTTGCAAATATCTTCTCCCATTCTGTTGGTTGTCTTTTGGTTTTGTTGACTGTTTCTTTTGCTGTGCAAAGGCTTTTTATCTTGATGAAGTCCCAATAGTTCATTTTTGCCCTTGCTTCCCTTGCCTTTGGCGATGTTTCTACGAAGAAGTTGCTGCAGCTGAGGTCAAAGAGGTTGCTGCCTGTGTTCTCCTTTAGGATTTTGATGGACTCCTGTCTCACATTTAGGTCTTTCAACCATTTGGAGTCTATTTTTGGGTGTGGTGTAAGGAAAAGGCCCAGTTTCATTCTTCTGCATGTGGCTGTCCAATTTTCCTAACACCATTTGTTGAAGAGACTGTCTTTTTTCCATTGGACATTCTTTCCTGCTTTGTCAAAGATGAGTTGACCATAGAGTTGAGGGTCCCTTTCTGGGCTACCTATTCTGTTCCACTGATCTATGTGTCTGTTTTTGTGCCAGTACCATACTGTCTTGATGATGACAGCTTTGTAATAGAGCTTGAAGTCCGGAATTGTGATGCCACCAGCTTTGCTTTTCTTTTTCAACATTCCTCTGGCTATTCGGGGTCTTTTCTGTTTCCATACAAATTTTAAGATTATTTGTTCCATTTATTTGAAAAAAGTGGATGGTATTTTGATAGGGATTGCATTGAATGTGTAGATTGCTCTAGGTAGCATTGACATCTTCACAATATTTGGTCTTCCAATCTATAAGCATCGAAAGGTTTTCCATTTCTTTGTGTCTTCCTCAATTTCTTTCATGCATGTTTTATAGTTTTCTGAGTACAGATCCTTTGCCTCTTTGGTTAGATTTATTCCTAGGTATCTTACGCTTTTGGGTGCCATTGTAAATGGGATCGACTCCTTAATTTCTCTTTCTTCTGTCTTGTTGTTGGTGTATAGGAATGCCACTGATTTCTGTGCATTGATTTTATATCCTGCCACTTGACTGAATTCCTGTACGAGTTCTAGCAGTTTTGGGGTGGAGTCTTTTGGGTTTTCCACATAAAGTATCATATCATCTGCAAAGAGTGAGAGTTTGACTTCTTCTTTGCCTATTTGGATGCCTTTGATTTCTTTTTGTTGTCTGACTGCTGTGGCTAGGACTTCTAATACTATTTTGAATAGCAGTGGTGATAGTGGACATCCCTGCCGCGTTCCTGACCTTAGGGGACCATTGAGACTGATATTCGCTGTAGGTTTTTCATAGATGGCTTTTATGATATTGAGGTATGTACCCTCTATCCCTATACTCTGAAGAGTTTTGATCAAGAAAGGATGCTGTACTTTGTCAGATGCTTTTTCTGCAACTATGAGAGGATCATATGATTCTTGTTCTTTCTTTTATTAATGTATTGTATCACATTGATTGATTTGCGGATGTTGAACCAACCTTGCAGCCCAGGGATAAATCCCACTTGGTCGTGGTGAATAATCCTTTTAATGTACTGTTGGATCCTAGTGGCTAGTATTTTGGTGAGAATTTTTGCATCCATGTTCATCAAGGATATTGGTCTGTCATTCTCCTTTTTGATGGGGTCTTTGTCTGGTGTTGGGATCAAGGTAATGCTGGCCTCATAAAACGAGTTTGGAAGTTTTCCTTCCATTTCTATTTTTTGGAACAGTTTCAGAAGAATAGGTATGAATTCTTCTTTAAATGTTTGGTAGAATTCCGCTGGGAAGCCGTCTGGCCCTGGGCTTTTGTTTGTTGGGAGATTTTTGATGACTGCTTCAATTTCCTTAGTGGTTATAGGTCTGTTCAGGTTTTCTATTTCTTCCTGGTTCAGTTTTGGTAGTTGATACATCTCTAGGAATGCATCCATTTCTTCCAGGTTATCTAATTTGCTGGCATAGAGTTGCTCATACTATGTTCTTATAGTTGTTTGTATTTCTTTGGTGTTGGTTGTGATCTCTCCTCTTTCCTTCATGATTTTGTTGATTTGGGTCATTTGTCTTTTCTTTTTGATAAGTCTGGCCAGGGGTTTATCAATCTTGTTAATTCTTTCAAAGAACCAGCTCCTAGTTTCATTGATCTGTTCTACCGTTCTTTTGGTTTCTATTTCATTGATTTCTGCTCTGATCTTTATGATTTCTCTTCTCCTGCTGGGTTTAGGCTTTATTTGCTGTTTTTTCTCCAGCTCCTTTAGGTGTAGGGTTAGTTGTGTATTTGAGACCTTTCTTGTTTCTTGAGAAAGGCTTGTATTGCTATATACTTTCCTCTTAGGACTGTCTTTCCTGTATCCCAGAGATGTTGAACAGTTGTGTTTTCATTTTCATTGGTTTCCATGAATTTTTTTAATTCTTCTTTAATTTCCTGGTTGACCCATTCATTCTTCAGTAGGATGCTCTTTAGCCTCCATGTATTTGAGTTCTTTCCAACGTTCCTCTTGTGGTTGAGTTCTAGTTTCAAAGCATTGTGGTCTGAAAATAGGCAGGGAATGATCCCAATCTTTTGGTACCAGTTGAGACCTGATTTGTGACCTAGGATGTGATCTATTCTGGAGAATGTTCCATGGGCACTAGAGAAGAATGTGTATTCTCTTGCTTTGGGATGGAATGTTCTGAATATGTCTGTGAAGTCCATTTGGTCCAGTGTGTCATTTAAAGTCTTTATTTCCTTGTTGATCTTTTGCTTAGATGATCTGTCCATTTCAGTGAGGGGGGTGTTAAAGTCCCCCACTATTATTGTATTGTTGTCAATGTGTTTCTTTCCTTTTGTTATTTATTGCCTTATATAATTGGCCGCTCCCATGTTAGGGGCATAGATATTTACAATTGTTAGATCTTCTTGTTGGATAGACCCTTTAAGTAGGATATAGTGTCCTTCCTCATCTCTTATTATAGTCTTTGGTTTAAAATCTAATTTGTCTGATAGAAGGATTGCCACCCCAGCTTTCTTTTGGTGTCCATTAGCATGGTACATGGTTTTCCACCCCCTCACTTTCAATCTGGGGGTGTCTTTGGGTCTAAAATGAGTCTCTTGCAGACAGCATATCAATGGGTCTTGTTTTTTAATCCAATCTGATAGCCTGTGTCCTGTGATTGGGGCATTTAGCCCATTTACATTCAGGGTAACTATTGAAAGATATGAATTTAGTGCCATTGTATTGCCTGTAGGGTGACTGTTACTGTATATTGTCTGTGTTCCTTCCTGGTCTATGTTGCTTTTAGGCCCTCTCTTTGCTTAGAGGACCCCTTTCAATATTTCTTGTAGGGCTGGTTTTGTGTTTGCAAATTCCTTTAGTTTTTGTTTGTCCTGGAAGCTCTTTATCTCTCTTTCTATTTTCAATGACAGCCTAGCTGGATATAGTATTCTTGGCTGCATATTTTTCTCGTTTAGTGCTCTGAATATATCATGCCAGTCCTTTCTGGCCTGCCAGGTTTCTGTGGATAGGTCTGTTGCCAATCTAATGTTTCTCCCATTGTAGGTTACATATCTCTTCTCCTGAGCTGCTTTCAGGATTTTCTCTTTGTCTCTGAGACTCATAAGTTTTACTATTAGATGTCGGGGTGTTGACCTATTTTTATTGATTTTGAGAGGGGTTCTCTGTGCCTCCTGGATTTTGATGCCTGTTTCCTTCCCCAAATTAGGGAATTTCTCTGCTCTAATTTGCTCCAATATACCTTCTGCCCCTCTCTCTCTTTCTTCTTCTTCTGGGATCCCAATTATTCTAATGTTGTTTCGTCTTATGGTATCGCTTATCTCTCGAATTCTGCCCTCGTGATCCAGTAGTTGTTTATCTCTCTTTTTCTCAGCTTCTTTATTTTCCGTCATTTGGTCTTCTATCTCACTGATTCTTTCTTCTGCCTCATTTATCCTAGCAGTTAGCGCCCCCATTTTTTATTGTACCTCATTAATAGCCTCTTTGATTTTGACTTGGTTAGATTTTAGTTCTTTTATTTCTCCAGAAAGGGTTTCTCTAATAACTTCCATGCTTTTTTCAAGCCCAGCTAGTATCTTTAAAGTGATGATTCTGAACTCTAGATCCGACATCGTACTAATGTCCGTATTGAGTAGGTCCCTGGCAGTCGGTACTGTCTCTTGTTCTTTTTGTTGAGGTGATTTTTTCCATCTTGTCATTTTGTCCAGAGGAGAATAGGTGAAGGAGAGAACAAAATGCTAACAGGGTAACAACGTCCCCAGAAAATATACTCTAAACAAATCAGAAAATACCTGAAGCCGGGGGAAAAGAAAGGGAAAGAAAGAAAAAAGAAAAAGATAAAAACAAAAACAGAACAAAAAAAAACTGGAATGTGATCAAATATGATCAGGCTGGTGCATAGATCAGTGCCACACACTAGTTTATGGGTGTATTTTGGTCTGTTAGAAGAAAGTGGCTCCCAAAATTTTAAAGAAAGAAAAACTTATATATGTACAAAAATAAGGGTTGATATGATGAAGGGATGGAATATGAGTGTAAAGATGAAAATTATAAAAAATTTTATAAAAGGAATTGATAAGAAGTTGTTTGAAAAAAGAAAGAAGAGAATTAAAAGAAAAGGAAAAAAAAAGGGAGAGAATGTGATCAGGCAGGAGACTAGAACAAAGCCATACACTAGAGATTTAGGGTATATTTTGATCTGTTAGAAGAAACTGTATCTCAAAATTTTAAAGAGAGAACAACATATATATATATATATACCAAAAATAAGGGTAACTACTAGGAAGGGATAGAATATGACTCTAAAAATGAAAAATAAAAATGTTTTTTAAAAAAGGGATTGATAAGATGTTGGTTGAAAAAGGGAAAAAGAAAAATTCAAAAAAAAAAAGACAGTTAAAAAAAAATTAGCTTTGAAAGACTAAAGAATCATGGTAAAAAAGCCATGGATTCTATGTGCAGTATTCCCCTAGCGCTGGAGTTCTGCCATTCTCATTGATCAGTAAACTTCGTCTTGGCTGGCTGTTCTTGCTGTTCTGGGGGAGGGGCCTGTTGCCGTGGTTCCCAAATGTCTTTGCCGGAGGTGGAATTGCCCTGCCCTTGCCGGTCTGGGCTAAGTAATCTGCTCAGGTTTGCTTTCGGGAGCTTTTGTTCCCTGCAAGCTTTCCGTTCGGCTTTGGAGGAGGAGAGTGAAAATGGTGGCCTCCCAATCTCCACCCCGGAGCAGCTGAGAACTCGGGGCCCCACTCCTCATTGCGCCCCCAGAGAAAAGCAGTCAATCACTCCCGTCTCCCTGGTCTCCGGCCGCACTCCATGCTCACCTGGCCTGTGACCAAGCGTTTCTATCTCTGGCACCTGACCCCGTGTGGAGTCTCCAAACCCCACAGATTCCTGCGGTGTGCTCCTGCGCCGCTCCTCCCGGGGGAGGAAGGGGAGTCTCCCCAGATCTGCCACTTGTTGGGTCCCTGCTCCCAGAAAGTGGTTGCTTTACTGTTCAGAGAGTTGTTGCTATTCTTTTCTTTGATCTTCTGTTGAGTTTGTAGGTGTTCAGAATGGTTTGATCCCTATCCAGCTGAATTCCTGAGGCCAGACGAAATCCAGGTCTTCCACTCCTCTGCCATATTGCTCCCAAAACCTTATTCAGGGATTTTAAAGGCACATTAGGGGTATATATTTCATTACAAAGATAATACGGTACCATGTAATAATTTTTAGGATGGAAATGACATGATTAAAGTTGAACTTAAGGCAGATTATTTTGGCCTCATATGAAAAGTGGATTGAAAGGAAACAGAATACTGGAGGCAGAACTTCTTGTTCTAGTCTTGTCAGAGAACCTGGCATTCGATTTTTCACCTAAACAATTATAAAACTAGAACAATTTTTGTGAAGCAAATATGTTTAGGCAATGGACCCAGTCAGTGTAAGGTTGACATCCGTGTGATTAAAAAAAACAAAAACAAAAACAAAAGAAAAACACATAAAATAAGCTTTTTATTCTCCCTTGCTTTCTGCCCAAACCAATGTTCAATGCAGGAAAGCAGAAAGGGGAATTCTCACTGGGTAGAGTAAAACAGAATTTGGTGTCTGGGGACTGCTAATGTGATTGGAATTTGTGGGTCAGGTTGACAAGGTGGAGGTAGACAATAGTGAAAGAGCCCTGGAGATCTGCAAAGGGGTTCTTCTCTGATTCTTGGGATGCAAGGTGAAATTCCCCAGGACATGGTAATACCATGGAACTGCTGATGAGGGGCTGACATCTCAGTGGAAAATTTCTGATCATGCAAAGATCATAGAATGCTGGGAAGATGTTGCAGTTCTGACCCAACTAGAGTCTGGACCTTAATAATTAAGCCAGGCATTCAGTTGAGATCCTCAAATAATAAAGCTCACACTATTTAAAAGTAAAGATCACACCTCTAGGACTACTTTATACTTTAATAACTTCTTTGCCGTAGAACTAAGGGCAAAATTGAAATAAATGTACCCTTAAAAAGCAAAGCAAAACAAAACAAAAAAGCCCAAAAGCCAAAAAAAAAAAAAAACCCACAAAAAAACCCAAATCACAAGTTTGAAACAGGAGAAAATGGTCCACTTGTAATTTAATTGCCCCAAAAGCAAGATAATAGCATAATTCATAGTCTTCACATCATACCATCTACAGTGTCCATCGTAATAATAGAAAGTCAAACAAACAAACAAACAAAAAAGAAAAATAGGAAAGCAACACCCATTACAATTTCTGAAAGATAAAAAACTTGTAGAAGCAGACCCACAGATGAGCCACATATTGGAATTTAGACAATGATATTAAAATACCTATTACAAATAAGGAATTTAGAGATGAACAACTAAACAAATTGGCAGAAGGTACTTCATCAGAAAAAGAAAGTTACTTTTAAAATGAAATTTCTCGGGGCTCCTGGGTGGCTCAGTCGTTAAGCTTCTGCCTTCGGCTCGGGTCATGATCTCAGGGTCCTGGGATGGAGCCCCACATCGGCCTCCCTGCTCAGTGGGAAGCCTGCTTCTCCCTCTCCCGCTCCCCCTGCTTGTGTTCCCTCTCTCGCTGTGTCTCTCTCTGTCAAATAAATAAATAAAATCTTTAAAAAAAGAAAAAAAAATGAAATTTCTCCAAATATTTAAGAAAGAAAATGCTAGTCTTCTATATTTCAGAAAGTAGAGGAAGAAAAAAAATATCCAAATTTATTTTAACCTTGACAAACACATTAAAAGAAAATTACAAACCAATATTCTTCATTCCAAAAATCCTTAATAAATATTAGCAAACTAAATCTAGCAATATATTTAAAAGATCATCATGATAACTAAGTTTTATCCTAGAGTTTTAGCCTAGAAAAGCAGGGTTATTTTGACATAACCTCTAATTCTTTTTTTTGACATAATCTCATTCCTTCTAGTATGTTGAAGGGAAGAAGAGTACACTTTCAATACCACATTGTCCTGTAGGTCTTAGCTTAGTACAGCTGGGGGAAAAGAAAAGAGAGAAAGGAAAAAGAGAGAAAGAAAAGTAATATATAAATAAAAGCAAAATAAAACAATATTTATTTTTAGAATGGCATAATTTTATCAAAAATACAAAGCAAAGACATCTATAAAGAAATTGCTAGAGGGGTGCCTGGGTGGCTCAGTCAGTTAAGTATCTGACTTCTGCTCAGGTCATGATCTCAGGGTCCTGGGATTGGGCCCTGTGTTGGGCTCTCCACTCAGCAGGGAGTCTACTTGTCCCTCTCCCTCTCTCTCTGCCCGTCCCCTGCTCATGTTCTCTCTGTCTCTCTGTCATATAAATAAATAAAACCTTTAAAAAATTACTACAAATAACAAATGAATTTAACAAGATTATTGGATTAAAAAGTCAATATACAAACATGAATGGAATTTCTATAATATAGAGAGTAGCAAAAGAAAAAAAACCGTGGAAGATAAAATTTTTAAATTACTTATGATAGTTTCAAAATTCAGAAATGTAGGAATAAATTTAACACACATGTAAAAAGTCCACACGGAAAACTACACAATATTGCTAACAGAAGTTGAAATTCAAAGTAAATTGAAAAATATGCTAATGAATGGATTGGAAAACTTAATTTTTAAGAAGTTATTTCTCAAAAATGAATCCAAACTTTCAATGTAATACCAATAAAAATTTAGTGAACTTTTCTATGGAAATTGATACATAGATTCTAAAGTTTATGTAGAAATGAAATCCATATTATGTACATCTTGACTAGTCAAAACAATCTTGAAGAAGAAATACATATTTGGAGGATTTTTCTACCAGATTTCAATACATATTGTAAAACTAGAATAATTAAGACATGATCATATTGGAATTAGCATTAAAAAATATCAGTGGCACAAAATAGGCATTCTAAGTCTAGATTTACAAATATGCTATCGGTTGGTTTTTGTGAAAGGAATCAAATTCAATCTGAGAAAGGAAATTCGTTTAAGGAAATAGTGCTGGAACAAATAGATAATCATATGAAAAAATAAACATTGATCTTTTCCTCATACACATGAACAGTAATTGGAGTTGGCTCATAGACCAAAATGTAAAATTTAAATTTATACATCTAGAAGAAAATATAAGACAGTATTTTTTTAAAGATTTTTTATTTATTTATTTGACAGAGAGAGAGACAGTGAGAGTGGGAGCACAAGCAGGGGGAGAAGCAGGCTCCCCGCTGAGCAGGGAGCCCGATGCAGGGCTCAATCCCAGGACCCTAGGATCATGACTTGAGCCGAAGGCAGATGCTTAATGACTGAGCCACCCAGGCGCCCTAAGACAATATTTTTTACAAGTGTATGATTGGGCAAAGATTTTGTAGACTCAAGAAGTACTAAATATAAAAGATAAAATGGTAAATTGGACTTCATTAAAATTGAAAATATTTACTTATCCAAAAAAGTATTAAGAAATCAAGCCACAGAGTAGGAGAAGATATTCTCAAAACATATATCTGACAAAGGACTAATATTAAGATTATATGAAGAATACCTACAACTTAAGAATGAAAGGAAAAATGATACAATTAAAACATGGAAAAGAGTTGAACAGATATTTCACCAAATTTTATATAAGAATATCCACAGAGCATATAAAAAGGTGCTGGGTGCTACTGGATCACTGGGAAAATGCATGGAGATATAAACTCAGTATTTGTATATTTCACTACAAGCAAATGATATGTCAGTAAAATACTCTTGGCATTGTAATAAAAGGAAGAAAAGTTAGTTATCAGGATACTGCTGAAATCCAGGTGGAAGATAATGGTGGCCTGCACCATTGTGGAGGTAATGAGAATGGAAAAATATACAGAGATTTAAGAAATATTCAGAAAGTAGTATTGATAAGAATTTATGATTAATTTGATGGTAGTGTTTAAGATGGCACATTCAGGGATTTTTCTTTCAACCAAACAAAGTAGATGCAAATGAAATGTTTCATTAGAACCAATGAGGAATTCCCAGAGCTGGGTCTCACCTGAGAGACCAACCATTTCTCTGGTCTGTACAGACATTAGAAAGTTCCCAAATAAGAGGCTGGAGATGAGGTTGAAGGAAGCTGCAAGCAGAAGGAAGGAGGTAGGGGAAAAGTGGGCAGTCGTTGTAGGACTGAACATCCTCTTGTACTCCAGCCTACACATATGCTTCTGTTTTTGTGAACTCAGGTCTATGCCATGTTTGCCTATTTGTGGTAGCCCTTTGGCTAGGAATGGGAGCCTGTCTTTTTAACCAGGCTTCTGCCATTTATTAAGCCTTGCTTGCTCCCTCCACCAAATGTAAAACAAACAGATGGTACATCCTCTTTCTCATCTCAGTTTCTGCCTGAACTTGTCCTACTTGATGAAAGAAAGGATGATGTTATGTCATTGTACAGAGAAGGCTCACATCACTGACTACGTAACAGGTGGGGCAATTCTTCTGCTATGGTGAGAAGGGGAGGCTCTTGGGACCCCTTGCAGAAAATGCAACCATGTAAACATGCTCTTTCTTGAAAGTTAGACTCTGCAAACCAGTTTGCTCTTAGTCAGATGGGCAAAGGTGAGGACTTGCCTCATTTGTAAATGATTCTTGTGCTTTTAGTAATTAAAAAAAAACCCTCATCATGAATTATACAACCTTTAGGTTTTAATGGATTCATCTCATGATTCTTCAGTTGAATCTCATTTATCTTATCTTTTTTCCACCTCCGTATAGGACTTATATATTCCTTAACTGATGTTCCTGTAGGGTTTTCACTCCATTTTATGTGTGGCATCATAAAAAATTAAAGAAAAATATGTTACTTAATGATTGGTTATCTGCTGCTACATTGAGAATCTTGTTTTTTTCTGGCTTGAGTTTTAGATATAAATTAAGCACATATAACATTTCTAAAAGGATTAACTTGAAAATAGATTTGTCATTAAAAAGCACATTATTGCTGATTAGGTTTTTATTTTTCAGGATTACCTAAGTGGGAAAACTCATAATTTTAGGATACAGTGAATCTTTGTTCAAGTGTACCAAACTTATTTTTAGCGTGGAAGAGGACAGAAACTAATGACAAGCATCACTGAATATTGAAGATCCCCAGAAACTGAAAATCACCATGCATAGGAAATAAAAGTCTTTGCATAGGAAATAAAAGTCTTCACAATAAAGTAAATAATATAAGGCATCTTACACAAAGAAAACTACTTGTGAATTATAATAATGATTCCTGACATGTAAAATAAGTGCTTGTATGCATAACCAGATCTTAGCTAACTATGAGTCATGAGGAGACATTATAATAAGAAAATTCCTATATACTTGGCAAGCTTTTGTTAGCCACTGTATCAATCATTGTGACAATCCCTTTCACCAGCCAGATTCTTCTTATTTCTATCCCCTTCATTATTCTTGGCAGAGAGTCTAATGAGCAGTGAAATGTCCAAAATGTAGGAAGCGGGAAGAAGTGAAAGCCCTTAATAAGTCAGCATGGGAAACTTAGTTCCTCCTAACGTTTCCTGAAACAAACCAAAAGAGCCAATTATAGGAAGGAGACAATTTTTATCATAGTGGCTTATAAGGATTCACTACAATTTAATTTATACCTCTTTCTAGAAATGCCTTTCGGTAAATAAAAATCATTTAACCTCTTAAACTAAATTTACCTTAAGTAAAATGGCCAGTTAATTTTTTAAGAAAAATGACAAACAGCATCTGCATTGTTACTGCTATCATGGAGGATCTGGATAACTTAAAAATATAAATAAAGAAAACCAAACAACTGGAGGATTAAAAATTTATCTGGGCAGGAACCATCTCGGGAGATTTAATGATAAACCCCTTGCCTTGAGACTCAGACAATGTCACAGTTCTTCTGATGCAGATGTAGAAGCTCTCATTGAGACTTAAAAGCCCCACATATAATAACAGCATAAATTGTCTCCCCAGCAGAGTTCACCTCCCAAATCCATGACAATTCATATAATAAGACGGGGCAGGAAGGGACATTCCATAAACTATCTTTTTCCAGGGATCTTCTTCCCTTTGATAGGCCATGATAAGAAACTCAGTGTCCCCATGTCATATATTCCAAGTTCTAAAGTAGATCCTATACATATCAGACAGGTGACGTAATAAGCCTCGCCTTTATTCAATATGTACTTCTGTTTACAGACCTTATTGCAGGTCCCAGCTAAATTGTTTCCAGCCTTGAAGGGGAATGTTCTAAAGAAAATCTTTAGGGGAAAAAAAAGTATAAAAGAGCAAAGTCGTTATACAAATGTAAGGTCATTCAAAGCTTTCCTGCAGGGAAGAGATAAGGTATGAAAATGAGAGAAGGAAGACGTTTAAACTTTTTTAGCACATCTCAGATTATTTCAATTCTTCTCATAATACCAATGTATAATTATTAATGTTTTCCTATATTCACACACAATGTTCAACATCTGTCCCCTTTTGCCAAATCAGAAAGCCCTCCATTTTTTGCTCTGTGCTTATATTTGTATTTCTTCAGGATAATTTCAGATATTCAGGCAGTCATCTCTAACCTAAAGAAGCATACAATCTTTTTTTTTTTCTGCTTCAATAAGTTAATAAATGGTCAAATAGCTGGATTAAGAGTACGAGAGGCTTTTCTCCAAAATGCCTCCCCACTTCACTAGTACCCTCCTCATTTGAGCAAAAATCTTATGAAATTTCAAAATATTTAATGACATGATTTTGTGGAGCACATTTTTTTTTAAAGATTATATTTATTTGACAGAGAGTGGGAGAGAGAGCAAAAGAAAGCACAAGCAAAGGGAACAGCAGAGGGACAGAGAGAAATGGGCTCCCCACTGAATAGGGAGACCAATGTGGGGCTTGATCCCAGGACCCTGGGATCATGATCTGAGCCAAAGGCAGACACTTAACCAATTGAGCCACCCCGGTGGCCCAAGCACATTTGATTCCAAACCAGCAAAATTAGAAAATAAACAGTTCAGAGAACTCTAGAAAGACATGGTGTATATCTTACCAAATTAAAAAGAACAGAACTTGTACAAATTATGTTCTTAGACCATAACTGAATTAAACTAGAAATCACATAAGGTAGCTAGAAAATTTCAAAATATTTGGAGATTAAAAAGCATACTTCTTTTTTTAAATTTTATTTTATTATGTTATGTTAGTCACCATACAGTACATCATTAGTTTTTGATGTGGTGATCCACGATTCATTGTTTTTGTATAACACCCAGTGCTCCATGCAGTACGTGCCCTCCTTAATACCCATCACTGGGCTAACCCATCCCCCCACCCACCTCCCCTCTAAAACCCTCAGTTTGTTTCTCAGAGTCCATAGTCTCTCATGGTTCATCTCTCCCTCTGATTTCCCCCCTTTCATTTTTCCCTTCCTTCTCCTAATGTCCTCCAAACTATTCCTTATGTTCCACAAATAAGTGAAACCATATGATAATTGACTTTCTCTGCTTGACTTATTTCACTTAGCATAATCTCCTCCAGTCCCATCCATGGTGATGTAAAAGTTGGATATTCATCCTTTCTGATGGCTGAGTAATATTCTATTGTATATATGGACCACATCTTCTTTATCCATTCAACTGTTGAAGGGCATCTCAGCTCTTTCCACAGTTTGGCTCGTGTGGACATTGCTGCTATGAACATTGGGGTGCATATGGCCCTTCTTTTCACTACATCTGTGTCTTTGGAGTAAATACCCAGGAGTGCAATTGCTGGGTCATAGGGTAGCTCTATTTTTAATTTTTTGAGGCACCTCCACACTGTTTTCCAAAGTGGCTATACCAATTTGCATTCCCACCAACAGTGTAAGAGGGTTCCCCTTTCTCCACAACCTCTCCAACATTTGTTGTTTCTTTCCCTGTCCATTTTTGCCATTCTAACTGGTGTAAGGTGGTATCTCAATGTAGTTTTGATTTGGATTTCCCTGATGGCTAATGATGATGAACATTTTTTTCATGTGTCTGTTAGCCATTTGTATGTCTTCTTCAGAGAAGTGTCTGTTCATGTCTTCTGCCCATTTTTTGACTTGATTGTTTTTTGGATGTTGAGTTTGAGAAGTTCTTTCTAGATCTTGGATACCAGCCCTTTATCTGTAGTGTCATTTGCAAATATCTTCTCCCATTCTGTGGGTTGCCTCTTTGTTTTGTTGACTGTTTCCTTTGCTGTGCAGAAGCTTTTTATCTTGATGAAGTCCCAAAAATTCATTTTTGCTTTTGTTTCACTAGCTTTTGGAGATGTATCTTGAAAGAAGTTGCTGTGGCCGATGTTAAAGAGGTTATTGCCTATGTTCTCCTCTAGGATTTTGATGGATTCCTATCTCACATTGAGGTCTTTCATCCATTTTGAGTTTACCTTTGTGTATGGTGTTAGAGAATGGTCGAGTTTCATTCTTCTGCATGTGGCTGTCCAATTTTCCCAGCACCATTTATTGAAGAGACTGTCTTTTTTCCATTGCATATTTTTTCCTGCTTTGTCAAAGATTATTTGACCATAGAGTTAAGGGTCCATACCTGGGCTCTCTATTCTGTTCCAGTGGTCTATATGTCTGTTTTTGTGCCAGTACCATGCTGTCTTGGTGATCACTGCTTTGTAATATAGCTTGAAATTGGGCAACATGATGCCCCCAGCTTTGTTTTCTTTTTCAACATTTCCTTGGTGATTCTGGGTCTTTTCTGATTCTGTACAAATTTTAGGACCGTTTGTTCCAGCACTTTGAAAAATGTCACTAGAATTTTGATCGGGATGGCATTGAAGGTATAGATTGCTCTGGGTAACATAGACATTTTAACAATGTTTATTCTTTCGATCCATGAGCAAGGAATGTTTTTCCATCTTTTTGTGTCTTCTTCAATGTCTTTCATGAGTGTTCTGTAGTTCCTAGAGTATAGATCCTTTACCTCTTTGGTTTGGTTTATTCCGAGGTATCTTATGGTTTTTGGTGCTATTGTAAATGGAATCATTGCTCTAATTTCTTTTCTACAGTTGCGTTGTTAGTGTATAAGAAAGCAACTGATTTCTGTGCATTGATTTTGTATCCTGCCGCATTACTGAATTGCTGGATGAGTTCTAGTAATTTGGGGGTGGAGTCTTTTGGGTTTTCCGCATAAAGTGTCATGTCATCTGCGAAAAGAGAGAGTTTGACTTCTTCTTTGCCAACTTGAATACCTTTTATTTCTCTTTGTTGTCTGATTGCTGTTGCTAGGACTTCTAGTACTATGTTGAACAATAGTGGCGAGAGTGGGCATCCTTGACGTGTTCCTGATCTTAAGGGAAAGGCTCTCAGCTTTTCCCCACTGAGGAGGATATTCATTGTGGGTTTTTCATAGATGGATTTTATGAACTTGAGGAATGTTCCCTCTATCCCTATACTCTGAAGAGTTTGAATCAGGAAAGGATGCTGTATTTTGTCAAATGCTTTTTCTGCATCAATTGAGAGGACCATATGGTTCTTCTCCCTCCTCTTATTAACGTGTTCTATCACATTGATTGATTTGCGAATGTTGAACCACCCTTGCATCCTGGGGATAAATCCCCCTTGGTCATGGTGGATGATCCTTTTAATGTATTGTTGGATCCTATTAGCTAGGATTTTGTTGAGGATTTTGGAATCCATATTCATCAGGGATATCAGTCTAAAATTCTCCTTTTTGATGGGGTCTTTGCCTGGTTTGGGGATTAAGGTAATGCTGGCCTCATAAAAAGAGTCTGGAAGCTTTCCTCTGTTTCTATTTTTTGAAGCAGCTTCAGGAGAATAGGTATTATTTCTTCTTTGAATGTTTGGTAGAATTCCCCAGGGAATCTATCAGGCCCTGGACTCTTGTTTTTTGGGAGGGTTTGGTCACTCCTTCAATCTCGTTACTGGTTATTGGCCTATTCAGGTTGTCAATTTCTTTCTGTTTCAGTCTTGGCAGTTTATAGGTTTCCAGGAAGGCATCCATTTCATCCAGATTGCTCAGTTTATTGGCATATAGTTGTTGATAATAATTTCTAGTAATTGTTTCTATTTCCTTGGTGTTAGCCATGATCTCTCCCCTTTCATTCATAATTTTATTAATTTGGGTCCTTTCTCTTTTCTTTTGGATAAGTCTGGCCAGTGGTTTATTGATCTTATTAATTCTTTCAAAGAACCAGCTTCTAGTTTCCTTGATCTGATCTACTGTGTTTCTGGTATCTAATTCATTGATCTCTGCTCTAATCTTAATTATTTCTCTTCTAATGCGTGGCTTAGGCATCGCTTGTTGCTTTTTCTCTAGTTCTTTAAGGTGTAGAGTTAGTTGGTGAATTTGGGATTTTTCTATTTTTTTGAGTGAGGCTTGGATGGCTATGTATTTCCCCCTTAGGACCGCCTTTGCAGTATCCCGTAGGTTTTGGACCAATGTGTTTTCATTCTCATTGGTTTCCATGAATTGTTTAAGTTCTTTGATTTCCTGGTTCACCCAAACATTCTTGAGCAGAGTGGTCTTTAGCTTCCAAGTGTTTGAATTTCTGCCAAATTTTTTCTTGTGATTGAGTTCCAGTTTTGAAGCATTATGGCCTGAGAATGTGCAGGGAATAATCTCAATCTTTTGGTATTGGTTGAGACCTGATTTGTGACCCAGTATGTGGTCTATTCTGGAGAAAGTTCCATGTGCATTTGAGAAGAATGAGTATTCTGTTGTTTTAGGATGGAACATTCGGTATATATCTGTGAGGTCCATCTGGTCCAATGTGTCATTCAAAGCTCTTGTTTCTTTGTTGATTTTCTGCTTAGATGCTGTCTATTGCTGAGAGTGGAGTATTGAGGTCTCCTACAATTAACGTATTGTTATCAATATGTCTCTTTATGTAGATGGCTGCTCCCATGTTGGGGGCACAGATATTTACAATTGTTAGATCTTCTTGTTGGACAGACCCTTTAAGAATGCTATAGTGTCCTTCTGTGTCTGTAACTACAGTCTTCAGTTTAAAATCTAATTTGTCTGATATAAGAATTGCTACCCCAGCTGTCTTTTGAGGCCTGCTGGCATGGAAGATGGTTCTCCATCCCTTCACTTTCAGTCTGGATGTACCTTTAGGCTCAAAATGAGTCTCTTGTACACAGCATATGGATGGGTCCTGTCATTTTATCCAATCTGCAACCCTGTGCCATTTTATGGGAGCATTTAAGCCGTTCATGTTGAGAGTGATTATTGAAAGATATGAATTTACTGTCATCATGTTGCCTGTGAAGACCTTGTTTTTATAGACTGTCCCTGTAAATTTCTGTTGTATATCACTCTTGGGGGTCTTTCTCCTTTTATAGAACCCCCCTTAATATTTCTTGCAGGGCCGGCTTAGTGGTCACATATTCTTTCAGTTTCTGCTGGTCTTGGAAGCTCTGCATCTCTCCATCCATTCTAAATGACAGCCTTGCCGGATAAAATATTTTTGGCTGCATGTTCTTCTCATTTAGTACTCTGAATGTCTTGCCAGGCCTTTCTGGCTTTCCAGGTCTCTGTGGATAGGTCTGACATTATTCTGATGTTCCTCCTTCTGTTCGTAAGGAATCTCTTCCCCCTAACTGCCCTTAAGATGATTTCCTTGGTTCTAAGATTTGGAAGTTTTACTATTACATGCCAGGGTGTTGGCCTGTTTTCCTTGGTCTTGGGAGGGGTCCTCTCTGCCTCTAGGACATGAATGTTTGTTTCATTCCCCAGATTAGGGAAGTTCTCAGCTACAATTTGCTCAAATATATCTTCTAGTCCTCTCTCTCTCCACCCCCTCCGGGATTCCAATAATTCTGACATCGGAATGTTTCATGGTGTCACTTATTTCTCTGATTCTATTTTCACAGATTCTGAGTTGTTTTTCTCTGGCGTCCCCTTTTCCCTTTTTACCTATTAAATGGTCTTCCAGGTCACTAATTCGTTCTTCTGCTGCACTTACCCTAGCTGTTAGATTATCTAGATTGGATTGGATCTCATTGATAGCATTTTTAAGTTCTGCCAATTCACCTTTTATTTCTGCCCTTAGAGACTCTATGTTGCCATTAATTGATTTCTCCATTCTAGCCATTGCCTTCACAATTGCTAGCCTGAATACCATCTCCGACATCTTGGTTATATCTGAATCCATTTGTAAATCTGTGGCATAAGTCATAGTCTCTGAGTCTTTCCTATTTTGGGGGTTCCTCCTCCTAGTCATTCTGCTGAGGGGTGCTTGAGGGAATGTATAGAGTCCAAATTATTGACCATAACCCAAGCAAGATGCACCACTTTTCTAGGGACCTTAGGGTTGTTGGCCTCTTGTTCTCTCAGCCTGTCTTCTGGGGGAGGGGCCTGCCGTGCTGTTACTCAGGCAACCCTGTTTGGGCAGAGTTTCCCTGTCCCCTGTGGCGGGGGATGGGCTCGGTGGGAACCGGTTTTGGGGGGCTTTTGTTCTCTGGCGGCTTTCCCTGGTGGCTTTCCACATCTCTTCCGAGAGTCAGAGCAGAAGAGACCATTTCCAACCCTCTGCCTCAGAGCGGAGAGATCACAGTCTATTCTTCAGTGAGCTCTCCAGGCCACACTCTTTCTGTTTCTGTCCATGCTGCTATAAACTGCAGCATCCTGGGTTGTGTGTCCCTCAGCAGGACTCCCAGTCCTCGCCTCCAGGTCGGGGTACGTCTCTGCCCTTTGTGCTTCTAAAACTGCCAGCCGCCCCCAGTTCACACGTGGGGCCTCACTGCTCCAGGTTTCCGTCAGGGGGCCTGCCCTAAAATCCTTTCCCCACTGCTACCGGTCTGCGAGTCTGTGCCCTGTCCCAGTGCGGGAGGCTATCGCTCACCGGTGGTGCAGGATCCCAGCGGCTGGCTCCCTCCCCTTCTGTTTATATTCCGATATCTGCCCATGGAATCATGGCTCCCTGCTTCATACCTTGAAACCAACCACCTGTGATATTCTGTTTGTAGAGATCCAGATCTATCTTCTTACATCTCAGGCTGATTTCGTGGGTGTTCAGAGTGGTCTGGTAGATATCCAGCTCAATTCCGGGGACCGGTTGGAATAGGGTCCCCTACTCCTCTGCCATCTTTTCCCCCTCCAAAAAGCATACTTCTAAATAACACATGGCTCAAAGAATTCTCAAGAGAAATTTAAAATATTTTGAACTAAATGAAAATACAACTTATTAAAATTTATTAGATAAAGAAAAAAGACAGCAGAGGGAAATTTACAGCATTAAATGCATTCATTGGAAAAGAAGAAAAATCTAAAACCAATAATTTAAGCTTTAATGTTAAGAACTAGAATATGAAAGCAAATTAAACCAAAGTAAACAGAAGAAATAAATAATAACAATTAACAGAAATCAATAAAATCGAAAATAAGGAATTAATAGAGGAAATCAATGAAAGCAAAGATTGGTTCTTTAAAAAAGTTCAATAAAATTGACAAACTTCTAGCTGGACTAACTAAGAAAAAAAGTGAAAGCCATAAATCATAAATGTCAGAAATTAAAAAGAGGCAATCATTACTGATCCCATGGACATGAAAAAATAATAAAGGAATATTATGAAGAATTCTGTTCACACAAACTTGATAACTTAGATGAAATAGACCAATTGAAAGATAAAATTTACCAAAACTCACACAAGGAGAAGTAGATAATTTGAATGCGTGTTTATCTATTAAAGAAATTGAATCAGCAATTAATCTTCCAAAACAGAAATCCCCAGGCTAAGATGGGTTCACTGGTAAATTCCACCAAACATTTAAGGAAGAGATTATACCAAGTGTCTCCAATCTTCCAGAAAATAGAAGCAGAGGAAGTACTTTCCAACTTATTCTAGGAGGTCAGCATTACATAAATATGAAAACCAGAAAAAATATTACAAAGAAGCATTATTATAGACCAGTATCTGTCATGAACATAGATGCAAAAATCCTCAACAAAATGTTAGTAACAGTGTATTAAAAAAATTACACACCATGACAAAGTGAGATATATTCCAAATATGCAAGACTGGGTGAACATTCAAAAATCAATTAATATAATCCATCATATCAAAAAGCTAAAGAAGAAGAATGATATGATTTATATCAGTAGATGCAGAAAAAGCACTTAACAAAATCCAGCACCCATTCTTGATAAAAACCCTCAGCCAACCAGGAAGAGAAAGGAATTTTTCTGTGTAATAAAGAACGTATACCAAAAAAACCTATAGCTAACATCATACTTAATGGTGAAAAACTAGATGCTTTCTCCCTAAGACTGGCAACAAGACAAGGATGTTCCCTCTTTACTCCTATTCAACATTGTACTGCAAGTCCTAGCTAATGCAGGAAGCCAAAAAAAAAGAAAAAAGGAAATAAATTGTATACATATTGGGAAAGAAGAAATGAAACTATCTTTGTTTGTAGATAGACTCTCTATGTAGCAAATTACAAAGACCCAACAAAAAGCTAGAACTAATAAGGAAGGTTGCAACATACAAGGTTAATATAGAAAAGTTTACTGATTTCCTATAAACCAGCAATGAAGAATTGTAACTTGAAATAAAAAACAATACCATTAACATAGCACAAATAAATTACTTATTATAGATAAGTCTAACAAAGTAGGTACACAATCTATATGAGAAAAACCACAGAACTCTGATGAAAGAAATCAGAGGTCTAAATTAATAGACTTAAGAGTAATATGCAAAACTATAAAGCTTCTGAAAGATAACAGGTGAAATCTAAGTGACCTTGAAGTTGATGATATTTTAGATACAATACCAAAAGCACAATCCAAGAAAAAAAGTTGCTAAGTTCATTAAGGTTAGAAACCTCTTCTCTGCTAAAGACACTATTAAGGGGAGGAAAAGATTGACCAGAGACTGAGAGAAAATATTTTCCAAATACATGTCTGATAAAGGACTTGTATCCAAAATCTATAAGGAACTCCTGAATCTCAACAATCAGAAACAACCCAACTAAATTATGGACAACATCTCATCTAAGAAGACATACATATGGCAAATAAGGACATGAAAAGATATTCAATGTATGACATCCGCAGACTGCAAATTAAAGCAGCTATGTCATACCATAGCGCACCTTTTAAAGAGCTAACATCCAAAACACTGGCAACACCAAATGCTGATGGGGTGTAGAACATCAGGAACTCTCATTCATTGCTGGTGGGAATGCAAAATAGTACAACCCCTCTGGAAGACAGTTTTCAGTTTCTTGCAAGGCAATCACAGTCTAAATATTTGAAATGAGTTGAAAACTTATGTCCACACAAAAACCTGCACACCAATATTTATAACAGCTTTATTCATAGTTGTCAAAAGTTGGAAACAACCAAATTATCTTTCAATAGGTGAATGGATAAGCAAATTGTGGTACATCTATACAATGAAGTATTAAATTAAATTTTTTTTAAAATGTGGTAATTGGTCCAACATTACTCAGCACTTAAGGAAGTGTTTGCTCAAGTGATAATAAGGTTGCTTTTAAAATAAACATGCAAAGTTAATATATTCAAATGATGGATGTCATTAAGTAGCTGCCTTTTGAAGTAGTATACCACCATGTGTCCATTGCTCTAAGATTTTACACAGAAGGTGGTAAAATTTTGTGGGAAGGTGAAGTGGATCTCTTTCCTTTGTTCTAGATCCATTCTCCACCTTTCCCCACATTGCCCGAAGACTGTTGTAAGAATCACATTAGTAGACTCTCTTGCCCAATAATGTGCTCTGGCTGGTGGTTGTGTCCAGCGAGTGGTGAGCAATGGCAGGGACCAGAGGAAAGATAGAGATTGAGCCTGGGTTTACATTCTGTTTCTTTCATGTGGGGTCATCTTTGTCTGGCATGAGAAAGAGAGAGAGAAAGAGAGCGAAAGAGAGAGAGCATGAGGAGGGGGAGAAGGAGAAGTAGGCTCCCCACTGAGCAGGGAGCCTGACGCGGGGCTGGACCCCAGGACCCTGGGATCATGACCTGAGCCAAAGGCAGACACCTAAGATACTGAGCCACCCAGGCATCCCGATGGCACTAGTTTCTATGTCTCTCTGTCTCTCTGTTTGTCTCCAGGTTCCAGTTACAGCTCCATCCCCCTACCCTTTCAGGCTAAAAAGCTAGATGTTTCCCTGCTCTTCCTAGCTGCACTATTCCTTATAGTCTCCATGCTGTCACAACTTTACAAGTTATCTTTTTAAGCAAACATCATAGTACTGTCATTTTCCTACTAGCAGCATCCTTTCTGATACAGGATTAATAAAGGAAATTATCAGCATAAACCTTAAGATGAATATTAAATAATTTAAAGATATTCACCAAATTATTAGATGAATAAGCCCTTTGCCACAAATAATAGTGTGACTTTATTGATATTTGGTAACTTATCCCATACTTCTTTCCTAATATATTTATTATTCCTATAATGCTGTATATGTTGTACTGCACAATAAATACAAATGAATTTCATATCCCTTCTCTAACCCTCCAAAACCAATGTACTTTTCTTAAAATAGAATTTTTTATATTTAGGAAGAAATTAGGCAAATGAAAAATATGCCTGTGTGAGTGTGTGTGTGTTTCTTAAGGAACTGGTCAGTTAAGGAGCAAGGAATCTTGCTTAATGGATATAGTAATGATTTTAATAAATTAGTTATTACTATTGATATTTTTTATATAATATTGCCTTTAAAACAATTATAGAGTTGAACTCTTGTGAAAACAAAGTCACTTCCTTAAAAGGGGTAGACTACATTGCTTATTTTCTAACAGCCAAATCATCTGATATTTTATGTCTTGGCCCACAGAAATAATATAAACTTATCTATCTATCTATGCCAAACTTTTTGAATTTTAGTGATTTCTTCGCTCTTAATTTTATAGCAAAATTTAGGCTTTTCACTAGAATTCTGTAACAGCAATTTGAAAGACTCACCAAGAGCTTATTTTATTCAGATCATCTTTTGACCTTTGGAAAAGTAAGCCAGCCTAACTACTCTTATGAATATGTCATTATTATAATAATATTTTAAATTGGTACAGTGTTTTGCCATTTTCAAAGTGTTTTCATATACACTGTTTGTTCTTACAGTGGTTTACAGAGAGCTTGAAATGATTTTTTTTTTCTGGATTACAGATGGGAAAAAAAAAAGCCCAGCTAAATTAAATGAATTTTCTAAGAACAGAGAGTTCCCTAGGGAGAAATTGAATTTGGATAAAATCTGAATCTTCTAATCTTTTTTAAGATTTTTATTTATTTATGAGAGTGAGAGAGCACGCACGAGCACAGGCGAGGGGAGAGACAGAGGGAGAGGGAGAAGCAGGGGCTTCATCCCAGGACCTGGGAATTGTGACCTGAAGCCGAATGTAGACAACCAACTGATTGAGCTACCCAGGTGCCCCTGAATCTTCTAATCTTAATCCTAGTGCTCATTTCAGTCAATCTTGTTTAAAAAATAGAAGCCACATGAAACAATCGAATCAAAATAAAATACTTTTTCTAAAATCTAAAATTGCCCAATTAAAACCAAACAAACACACAAGTGAGCAAACTTCATTTTAAGAATCTGGGTTCAGGTTGCACTGGTTTGTTATATATGCTGACAGAAGGAGGGCACAGAATATTTACCCGGAGGATACCAGCCTAATGACCTTCGGTGAGGCATTTAACCCGTCTGTACCTCAGATGCTTCTACTAACTAAGAATAATAATTTCTCAGAGTAGGGTTTGCCAAATAGAAGGCATTCCATAAATGGTAGTAGTAGCTGTCATTACCATTTTCACTACTATTTTTCCATCTAAATCTGGACTGTCTTTTTGTGCAGAGAGCCAGCATTGTGCTATTTGTTCTTTGCCCTGGAATTTCAATAGGGAATTTCAATGAGATCGTCTGTCTACCTGGATTCACTGGCTTTCTTATTGAGGATGCTTTTATTAGCTCAGCTAATTTACTTAAATATTTTAAAGCTTTCTTCACTAAGTTATAAAATGGGAATTCTATTAATATGTATTGATGAGAATTCAATGGGAAAGTATGTAAAAATTGCTTTGGAAACTGCACATATTATTAGTCCATATGATGGTTTTGATGAAGAATCATGATGTGAGCCAAATAGTCATTATCCATTTAAAGGCTTATACCACTGTTTTGATACATTCATAATCAAAATATGTGTTGTAGACAATATATTGGGAATCAAATGGAAAACTGATATATGACAAATAATTTGCAGTTGGTAAATACTGTAACATGGACATGGCAGAAAATGTTGAAAGTCATCTGTTCCCATAATATACACAGGGTGCAATTTGGCTAACTAGCTTCAGAATCTGTACCCTTGCCTTAACCTTCCTCAAGGCCAAATTGGTAACATTGTCCCTTATTCTGCAGTCTTTGAGGCTATAAAGTCACTTTCAGTCTGGAATTTTATTGGAAGATAAACATATACCTGAAAGTGGATCAGCAAATTTCAGTTATTATAAATCCTCTTGATTTTCCGTGTCTATGTAATTAGACTTCTTTTTGCTTTTTCCAATCGTAGCAAATTCTGACACCAAGATACCCATGATATTGATACCTTATATCCACTAGATGTCACTATTTTCAAAGTAATAAAATGGAACTTGTGCCGTGATGTAATCAAAAAGCTGTATCTTAGGTTTGCTTTTTTAATCTCATTCTCTACTCCACCGTCTCTCTCCCTCCATCCCTCTCCCTGTGTCTCTCTTATTTTTTTCCCCTTTCAGCATGTGAATTTTTCTTTAAAAATAAATAAAGGTAGATTTCTAAGGACCAATTGGAAAGTAAAGAAGATTGATATGCCCAAACTTATACATCATCCTTTGATACTGAATATTATCATGTTGAAATTTTGTGTATTGGAAGGAAAAAATACAGAACTAGAGCAAAATAAGTGGGATGTTGCCAAGCGTTCTTAAACATCTCCTAAATAATCATAAACCATTTGCAAAGAGAAGTACTGAGAGACAAAGGAAGTTGTGTTAGCACGAAAGAAAAATTTCCCTGTTCCTTTTTTCTTGTATGATAATATAGAGAAAATTCAGCCTCTGAATTTGTATAAATAAAAGAACTCACAGATATGATTCCGCTCTGGGAGAGATTCAGTAAACAGAGACAGTCAACATTACAACAGAACTCATAAAATCCTACCTTTGGGGAAGAGAAAAAAAAAATGATCTGTAGCAGTTCATTGGCTAGAAGAATAACATTTTTCAATAATATTTTTGAGGAAAGTAAGCTTGAAAAGACATATATTTGAAGTGGTTAATATGTAATGGAAGGTATACTTTATGCAATTTTTCTATTCTTATTTCTGATTCTCTGCATTTTACAAAGAACAAGTATTACTTTCTTGTTTGAAAAAATATATAAACTGCGCAATAGGCTATTGTAAAAAATCAATAACATCTCCATCCTCTCTCTGGAATATCAGCAACCCGAGAACTCATTGTGTTGCAGCATTAAGCTCTGGACCCACAGAGCTCACCAACCATTAACCTGGTAGAAGAATGAATGACCTGTAATATCGGGAGAAACATCAAACATATTTTACTTACCTCACTTTTCTCTCAACTTTGCCTGTTTTTACTTTCAAGCCCAGGAGGCCTCTGGGAAACTGTATTCGATTTTCCAGCAAGAAAAGTCACTTGTCAACAAACTTAGTGATTTTCTAGACCCTAACTTTTAGTAGGAAAGAGCAATAGACATGAGCAGTGTTAAGAGGAAGCAATAAGGAACTCAGAGATATCAGCTGTACAATAACAGAGCCTCTAAAATGGAGCCACTGTGCCTCAATTGCGGCCGCATTCTTTTACCAGGATTCACATGGTTACTTGACTCACTCGCTTGAGGGTGATAAACTTTAGACAGGTAGTGAAGCTAGTGAAGCAAACACCCTCACTGGTTTGCTGCTTCTTCATAATTTTATTATACCTGTTCTTCTCTCCAAGGGGATTCAAAACTGTACTGGTCAGAAAAATGAAGTTATATTATTATAACTTCATGACAAAATTCCATTTTTGCTGAAGAGGTTAGAGCTAAGTTTGGTCTATATTTTTCACTGCTTGTTGAGGAACTGAGGTAGTAATTTTCTTCAAGTGTTATAAATCAAACAAGTCTCCTTCAATAATGATTCATTCATTCATTTGCCAAATGTTTATTGAGCAACTTACTGTGTCTTGGTGTTATTCTATGGATGTGGGATAGAGCAGTGACTGATAGAAGGAAATACTCCGTGCCTTCGTGGAGCTTATATTATAGTAGAGGAAATCACAGGGAAAACGTGTAGTTGTCTACTTTTCTTATTTTTTCATTAAACCTAATTTGGTTATGATATTTTTTAAAAATCCTCCTAGTAACACTCGTTTATTCATTAACTATTTTAATGTCTATAACTAGCATTTCTGTAAAAATATCAGTATGTTAACATGAAACTATAAAATATTTGTAATCCTCGTGGTAGTGTTTTACCATCCAACAACAGTTATTTTTTATTTTTATTTTAAGAGCTATAATGTCATCAAAAGAGGATGTATCTTTATATATCTATATAGATGTGCATACATTATATATACACACACATATACACATACATATATATATACACACACATACACACACACACACATATATATACACACACACACATATACGCAAACAAAAGTAAAGAAAGTAAAACTATTTGATTTCTTGATAGTTTTGTCATTGGTAAATTATCTAGAAACAATTCTCTATGTCAAGTTATTTTGATATCTACAAAGATGATATTATATTGTTAGTGTGTTTTCAAAAGAAGTATAGCTATTTTTTCTCTTTTTTAAATTTCTTTTTACCTTTAAGTCCCCTTCACCCATTTCTCCCACTCGCCACCCCCTGCCTCTTGCAACCACCAATCTGTTCTCTTGCCTGTTCCCCCCCCTTAGATTCCACATATAAGAGGGATTATATGGTCCTTGTCTTTCTTGGTATGACTTATTTCACTTAGCATAATGCCCTCAAGATCTATCCATGTTGTCACAAATGGCAAGATTTTGTTCGTTTTATGGCTGAATATTCCATTGTGTATGTACATACATGCATATATATGTATATATATATATATATATATACATATATATACACGCATATATATACATACGTATGTATGTATATATATATATCACAATTTCTTTATACATTCATTTATCGACAGATTGTTTCCATATCTTGGATATTGTAAATAATGCTGCAGTGAACTTGGAGGTACATCTATCTTTCCAGTTAGTTTTTGTTTTCTTCAGATAAATACCCAGAAGTGGTATTGCCAGATCATGTGGTAGTTCTATTTTTTTTCTTTTCTGAAGGATGTAATCAGCCTATCAATATAAAAAAGATTTCTGTTGTATCTATTGAAATTGAGGATTTGTTGTAATTAACAAACCCAGTGGTCTTTCCTCAGGTTTTTGTTTGTTTGTTTTTTTACATTTTATTGTGATATTAGTAATGAATAGTCTGTCTTTTATTGGTATTATATATCTTTAAAAGTACTTACCAAAATTAAGGCATAAATGCAAGAAGAGAAGAACAGTATTATTGCACAGAGGAAAATAATCCTTCATGTCAAGAGAAATTTTACAATTTTAGAACTCCTTTTTTTTTTTTACTTTTTTTTTCTGCCTGCATTATTAAGGCCATTTTTTTTTTTTTTTAAAGATTTTATTTATTCATTTATTTGAGAGAGTGAGAGAGAGAGAGCACATGAGAGGGGGGAAGGTCAGAGGGAGAAGCAGACTCCCCGCCGAGCAGGGAGCCCGATGCGGGACTTGATCCTGGGACTCCAGGATCATGACCTGAGCCGAAGGCAGTCGCTTAACCAACTGAGCCACCCAGGCGCCCCATTAAGGCCATTTTTTATTTTACTTCTTACCATGACCCTTCTGTTTTGCTTTTCCTCAAAAATTGGTGATCTTGACCTGGGATCATGACCTGAGCTGAAGGCAGACGCTTAACCAGCTGAGCCACCCAGGTGCCCCTGATCATTTGTATTTATTAATGAAGTACTGGTTGACCATGTAACTGGTGAAGGTTTCCTTTGCATTTGATAAGTTTCTCGACTACAGCTTCCACCTCTGAACGTGAGGGATAAACAAGGTTTTGGGTAAATGCGTGGTTTTGCTTTTAAGCAGAATTTCCTCTAAGATGAGAGATTAGGACCTCCAAATTTGCCAAGTTGATTTTGCTTTTTAAGTAGAGTTGCTGGATTCAGTAAATAAAAATACAAGATGCCTTGTTAAATGTTAGTTTTGTATTAACAATGAATAATGTAATGTGAGTGTGTTACATGCAATATTTGGGAAATACTTATTCTAAAAATATGTTTTATTGTATATCTGAAGCTCACACATCCTGTATTTTATGTGGCAGCCCTATTACCGGGTGTTTGTGGAAATTCAGCTATATCTTCAGTTCTGCCTTTCATCTCTCTTCATTCCAGTCATCCATTTCATTGTTCCATAGAACTACAGAGATAAATCTTCCACAGTGATTAGTGAATGGGGTGGAGGGCACCAGCCATGCATGTAGATAGTCATTTCCTTATCCATCCAGTTTGCTGCCCCTGAAACTCCTGCTTGCAGTCACTCATGGCCACTCTGCTCACAGCTGCACTGGGAAAATTAGTGCTTTAGTGGTGCATTTGTGACCTTCATTTTGTCTTCCAGAAATTGGTCAAAACACCTGCCCTGAAAATGACATACTTTTATATTTTTCACACTGCTGTGCATCTAACTGTTTGGTATATTTTTAGTTTTTTGCATGGGATCTTGGAGAGGCAGAGAGACTGTATGGATAACAAGAGCCATTACCTTTCAATGTGTATTCACACCTCTTATTTAGAATTGTTCATTCAACCTCCAGAAAAAAAAAAAATGTTTGAAGAATTATTTCAGAGAATTCATAAGTTCTGACTGCACATCTTTCAGCTCCTAATATATTTTTCTGCTGCAGTTTACAGCAAAACTCTTCAAAAGAATTGTTCATATTTTTTGTCTCTGAACCTCCCTGCCATTCCGTTGTGAATCCACTTGAATCAGGCTTTCATCCACAACCATTCTGTCTTACCACTGAGCAATCAGAGAATCACCTTCACAGTATATAGAGTATCTCTTCTGGTTGGTAGTTTTAGTCATTATTCAAACTGTTGTGGCTTCAAATATTGTGTTAATTCAACAGAGAAGTGTATGACAAAAAGAGGGAAAGTAGGTCCTCATTTCACAATTTTTCCCAAATAAATGTAAGATGAATTAACTATTTACATAAAAAGTATTAGAAGAAAATGTGACTAAATGTTTAAAAATTTTTGGAGTAAGGAAAATGTTCTTAACACAACATGAAAGGCATCATCCATAGGGAAAATTATTGATAGATTAAATAACCCAAAAAATGAATACTTTTGTGAGTCAAAAGAGAACATGTCTTAGTCATTCAGCTGCTGTGTAACACTCGTACTATAGACTGGGTGGCTTAGATAGCAAACATTTATTTCTCACAGTTCTGGAGGCTAGAAAGTCCACAATCAAGGTACTGGCAATTTCAATGTCTAATGAAGGCCTGTGTTCTGGTTCATAAATGGCCATTTTCTTGCGGTGTCCTCACATGATGGAAGGAGCAGGGGTGCCCTCTGGGATCTCTTTTATAAGGGCATGGATCCCATTTATCAGGGCTCCACCCTCATGATCTAAACACTTCCCCAAAATCCTGACATTAAATACCATCCTCATTAGGGATTGGACATATCAACATAGAAACTTTGGGGGACACAAATCTTTAGTCTTTAGTAGAGAATAAAATAAAAAATTAAAATGTTAGGGAAATATGCAAAAATTATTGACAAAGAATCATAATACTTAATATGTAATTAATATCTTAAGAATCAATGAAAAAAGACAGAATAGCAAAATGGACACAGGGCATAATAAGACTTGCTAGAGGAAAGATGTGCAGAAGGTTGTAAACAGACTCTACAAAATTGTTCTGTCTAATAATAATCAGAGAAAAGTAAATAAAACAATAATTTGTGCCATTTCTTGCCTATCAGAGATATATAATTCTTTAAGAATGTTAATATATAGCCTTTGTTATGCATGGCTGATCAATGTTTAAATTAATAAAAAGAAAACTTTCTTTTTTTTTTTTTTTTTAAGATTTTATTTATTTATTTGACAGAGAGAGACACAGCGAGAGAGGGAACACAAGTAGGGGGAGGGGGAGAGGGAGAAGCAGGCTCCCCGCCGAGCAGGGAGCCCGATGTGGGACTCGATCCCAGGACCCCGGGATCATGACCTGAGCCGAAGGCAGCCGCCCAACCGACTGAGCCACCCAGGCGCCCTAAAAAGAAAACTTTCAAGAGGGAAAATGGCAATACATAAAAATAAAAAATAAAAAAACTATACAATTTCTATATATTTTACTTAGCCTATGAATTTATTCAAAGGAATTAATGAAATAATGAGAGAAGTGTGCAAACATATATCCAGGATATTAACTGTAATATTATTTATAAGAGAGAAATATTTACAAATTGACAAAAATAAGGATTTGGTTATATAAATCATAGTTCATCTTTATAATAGTATATTAATCAGTTATTGAATGACATTATATAAAAAGATTTAAAATCATTGCTTTATATTCTCAATTGTATTGCTAAGTGAGAATATTAGCTTACAAAATAGTACATATAATTGTTACAAAATAGCATAAATGATATGAATATAAATTTTTTCCTTCCTTCTGAAATTTCATATTCCGCAAGTGTGAGTCCTGTCTATTCTATTATTTATCTCTCATATCCTTTCTCTCCTCTCAATCCCTGCTGCCAGTGAACTTACTGAGACTTTTCCCGGTTGAACTATTAAGACAGCTTCTTTAATTAGTCTTTCTGCCTTTTACTTCTGTTCTACCACCAAAACAATCTGATACTCAAATCTAATCATTCATTTCCCTCCTCAAAAAAGACTCTCTCAGTCTAACCATGACCGATGTTGCGGCTGGACTGGCCCTTGTGGTTCTTATTATGATTGCAAGATGCCCTACTGCAATAACCATCAGGAAACTTTGAGAAAAACAGAAAGGTTTCTTACTTACAAGTCTTGGAAATTACATGGCACACTTGTGGCCACACAGCAAGGGGGGGCAGTGGTGGTTGGGGGAGAGAGAGGATAAGTCAGCACTGGGACTGGGGTTTTGCTTTTATTGGGGTTTAGGATGATGGCCTAGAGTTTTATAGGGTCACTCTTTATTCGTGAATTTAAAACATACAGGTGGGAATTTAAAATAGAAGAGAAAACAACAACAACAACAACAACAACAACAAAAAACCAAGTGGCCCAAATGGCCAGTTACAGAAATCAACCAAGATCTCTAAAACAAAGGAGCCTCAAGATAGGGAGGAAGCCTGGCTATCTAGTATGTGGCTGGCATTGTGTTGATAGAGAGATCCATATTTGAAGTGAAAGTCTCTTTGAAGTGAATGCCTGGGCAATCAAGGCTTGCCAGGCACTTGCTTTACAAAAAAGAGAAAACTCAACGGTCAGGGCTTACACTACAATGCTGGAAAATACCCAAGCTGCTGAATATATAACATCCACAAATCTTTATGATCTGAAGCCTAGGTACCTGTCTAGGCTCATGTCTTATCATTGTGCTCCTTAACTCCCTTCTGTATTAGTTTTCCAGGGTTGACATACAAATTACCACAAACTTGGCAGCTTAACAGTAGAGAAATTTATTCTTTCACACTTCTGGAGGCCAGAAGTCCAAAATTAAGGTGTTGGCTGGGTTGGTTCTCTAAGGGAGAATACTCAGGCCTCTCTCCTGGCTTTTGATAGCTGCCAGCAACCTTTGGCATTCCTTGGTTTAGGGTTACATAGTGCTGATCCTTGCATCCGTTTTTGTATGGCCTTTTTCTTTCTCTGGGTGTCATTTCCCTGTCTTTCTTTTATAAGAATGCCAGTCATTGGATTTAGAGCCCACCCTAAATTCAGGATGATCTTATCTGAAGAACCCTAATTGCATCTGCCAAGGCCATGTTTCCAAATAAGGTCACATTCCAAATAAGGTCCAAATAAGGGCACTGGGGGTTAGGACTTGGCTATATCTTTTTGGAGGATACAATTCAACCCACTAGACCTTCCTTTCTTATGCCTTAGTATTACTGAAATTCATGTGCTCCCATACCAGTCCTCTTCCTTTACACACGTTGCAGATGGGATTCCTTCTGCCTAGAATTTTATTCCTCATGTGTGTTGACAACTTTTCACTCATTTTTCTAGTTGTATCTCAAGGGTTAATTTGTACAAGTCTTTTGTAACTCTAACATGAAGATTTAGCAGCTTCTATCATGCTTCTAATGACCTAATGGCTAGTACATCAAAGCACCACTACATTAAGGTACTTTTCCCCATGAGTCTCTACTGAACTATGACTCCTTATAAACAAGGACCATGCATTTTAACCTTTGCATTCCTAGAATTTTGTGATTAGTCAATAAGCTTATTTTGGCATAACTTTGTAGCAGACGCTATGCCATAGGATGCTGAAAACCCATGTAACAGATATTACTGAGCACTAATTCCTCTATATGACATGATACCTGGTACTGAAGGAGCTGCCAGAGAAATGGAAGACATAGCTTTGACCTTTAGCATTTTCTTATAGAGTAAAAACGAACTTTGAAAGGATTAAGTAACTAATTGGGATTAGCATATAATTACTTAACAAAAGAAATGAATCATCACTGTGAGTTGGTAGGCTTCATAGAAGATGGAATTTAGGTTGAACCTCAAAGAAAGAGTAGGATTTGGAGGACACTTCAAAACATCCTTTAGTTGATCAGATCATGGGAGAAAGTAGTTCATGCAAATAACTGAATCTTCAGTGAGTTCTGTTCATTTGATAGCTCCATCCATGAAGACCTCTGATGAGAAGGAAAATGTCATATTGGACAGAGCTTTGAATTACCTTGTACTACTTCCTAACTATGTGACACTCTGAGTCTGCATTCTTATCCATAAACTATAGGTAGGAAATCTTGCCTCTTCTGATGGTCATATGGATTAAATTATAGTACATATGGAAGGTGCCAGTTTATAAGCATTGGTCAATAAAAGTGGAATCCCTTTAGAGTGGAGTCTCCATTTTGTCATTATTGTTTGTTTTGTTCTTGTTTTCCCAGTAAGCTGGTACCAAGGTCAATTTAAGATAGTGACAATATGTCTGTGTGACCAGATGATTTGGAAACAGAACACTGAAAACTGTTGTTGATTCAGATAAAGAGAACACTTTACCCTGGCTACCTGCACACTTAATGCCGGACTTAGGCTTGGAGAGGTCATGATAACCAGGCTTTGCCACTGATAGGCAATAGAGAGAGCATCAATCACCCACCTTCCCAGCAGGGATAAAGGAAGGGGGATAATGTGGTGTTTGCTCAGAGTGTAGAGCTTCTCCGTACAAAGAGGTCAGATTTGTACTGAGTTGGTATCTGGCTGGGATTAAGGGCCTGCTGTAGGTTGGTTTCTGACTTTTCTCATTCTGAATTTACAAAAACTTGGGTAGGCAGAAAAATGAAAGGAATCTTCAAATTGTGGAATTTCTCTAGCAGGGCAGCTATTGTTCTTTGCTGTGCTGATGGGGTGGTAGTTCTCAAACTTAAGTGTGCACCAAACTGTCCTTGAGGGCTTTTAAGCCTGGATTCCTGGGCCCTCACTCCAGAGTTTCTGGCTTAAGAGGTCTGGGGTGAGATCTAATCATTTGCATTTCTAAGAAGTTCAGAGGTGATGCTGCTCCTCTAAGGATTATGCTTTGAGAACCACTATATTAGAGAAACAATACTTAATCTCATGAAAGGGCTTTGTCTTCAGTAATAATCTTTAAGTGATTAGCATGTAACTGGAATATGTTCAGTCTTCTTGCTGCTTCAGGAGGAAACATTGAAATTGCTTTACTTTACTCTTAAAGAAAAGACACTGCCAGCACCTCAAGTTTTTAGACATAAATCCATTCTCTAAAACCCACTTGTCCTCTTTTTTCTACACTTGTGATGCCCTATATGGTTTATGTAACAGTCAAATTCCAACAGATTGACAGGAGTTACCTGAAGTGCCGTGTTAAGAAGGAGTCTGATGTAGGGTTGCCAGATAAAATTTAAGATGTTAAATTTGGATTTCCAAAATACAATAGACACTTAAAAAAAATTTTTTTTTAAAAAAAGATTTTATTTGTTTATTTGAGAGAGAAAGAGAGCATGAGTGTGCGGGGGCGGGGGAGGGATGGAGGCAGAAGGGAAAGCAGACTCCCCGTTGAGCAGGGAGCCCAACAAGGGGCTCTATCCCAGGACCCTGAGATCATAACCTAAGCTGAAGGCAGACCCTTAACTGACTGAGCACCCAGGTGCCCCTAGACACTTTTTAATATAAGATTGTCTAGTGCTATATTTGGGATATACTTATACTAAAAAGGTATTTTTTTTGTTCATTTGAAACTTAAATTTACCTGGGTATTTGGTACTTTTCTTTTTAAGATTTTATTTATTTATTTGAGAGAGAGAGCAAGAGAGGGAGCACAAGCAGGGGGAGCAGCAGAGGGAAAGGGAGAAGCAGCCTCCCGCATCAGGGAGCCTGATGTGGGACTCGATCCCAGGACCCTGGTTTAATGACCTGAGCTGAAGGCAGACACTTAATGGACTGAGCCACCCAGGTGCCCCTATTTGGTTTCCTTTGTTAAACATGGCCATTCTACTGATGGTATACCCAGGCTAACAGGGAATGTGTGGCAATTGATTTGCTAGGTCTGCTGGGAAAATGGGAGTGGAGATTAATGGCTGCATACACAAAGAGTGGAACAATCCTTGTATTGAAACTGGAATTGTCTATCAGCCCTTCACTCATATTCAATGTGGGGAGGCTTCTTATCAGTAGGGGAACAAGGGGACATGTTTTCTGTCATAATATATCAACCACTTCACTGCAAACAATTTGACATTCATTACCTGGAATTCACATGGCATGGGACGTGAGATGAGGAGAATGTTGGCAGCAGCTGCTGTGATAAGTGATACATCGTTTTGTGCTAATGGCACTTAACAGTGGAAGCCGTCAACTGCTTTAAAATTAGGGCAGCTACAACTCTGCCATCAAGTGACTGTTTGTCACTACATGGGTCTCAGTCTCATAAGCACAGCGCCTCTGGAGAGCGCCGCGTGATGCATTTGCACTTAATCGATGGGTTTGACCAAATGCTGCTGGTATTTTACAGCCAAGATATCCTTTATCCCATCAGCTCTGAGTCAGTGTTTGAATAGGACCCGTGAAATTTTCTCCATACTATGTTCTTAAGTGAAACTCCATGTTCTTTCATATCCTGAAATAAAAGTGTAAGTAGTAAGGGATACATTTACAGTGAAATGCTCTTTATCACTGAAAAACAGCTCATAAGAGCCATCACCATAAATGTTAGTGACCTGGACTCGGACCTGCAGTGAAGGAAGTGTTGTTTCCACTCGAATGTAGAAGAACACACCCTCCTCTCAAAAATGTGTATTCTAAGGAAAAATTTGTCTATTGAATTTTTAAAAATTGAGGCAATATGGACTTGTGCTTCCAAGAAGATGGAGACATATTTTTCTCTATTCCTCCTGCTTTGTCCAAGTAAAAAAAAATTCCCAGATATTATATATAAAACAAACATAAGAAGATTCTGAAAGACAGAGAGAAGGAAGAGAGACTGTGGATGCTGGGACCCAAGGAACACCACAGTGTGCGTTTCCTAGGTTTTCCTTTTGCCTCATATATCCCAGATTTGAAGCAGAGGGAGGTGGCAGCTTGAAAATACCATGGGGCACTGAAAAAAAAAAGACACCCTAACAAAAGCTTTCTGTCTCTAGTCAAAGGGCCAGGGAGAAGAGGCAACAGTAACGGGGCATCCCCCACTCTCCCCGCTGGGGTGGTATCAGAGGAAACCTTGTGGAGATTCAGGACTCTCGACAATACCCACTAAATGAAGTCACTCCTCCCCACCACCCATGGTGAGGGCCATGTGGGAAGCAACAAGGCACTCCTGTCTATATCAGACACATCAAGGCTGGCCCTAGAGCTCTGGGGAAGAAGGAAATATAGAGTATAGGAGCCAAAGCTTTGGACTAGCTGAGCTCTAATTCAGTCTGTACTACTTGCTACCTATGTGGCTTTGGTCAAATCACTCATTTCTCTGAGCATCAGTGGAGGCCTATTTGGAAGGAGGAAATCAAGCAATACAATGAACTAAAAGAAAGGAAAATACAACATATTATAATTTCTGGTACACAGCTCAAGCAGTGCCGAGAGGGATATGATAGCATTAAATGCATACATTAGAAAAGAGGAAAAGTTGCAAGTCTATAATTTAAGCTCCTATCTCAAGAACCTAGAAAAACAAGAGCAAAATAAATCTAAAGCAAGCAGAAGGAAAAATAATAGTAAAAATAAACCCAGGAAACAATAAAATTCAAAATGGAAAAACAATACAGGAAAATCAATAAAACAAAATGTTGCTTGAAAAGATTGATAAAATTGACAAATTTGTGACAAGATTGACAAAGAAAAAAGAGAGAAGACATAAATTATCAATATCAGAAATAAAACGGGAAATCACAATAGCCCATTAGATGTTAAAAGGATAATAAAGAGAATACTATATACAACTCTGTGCACATAAATTGACAACTTAGATGAAATGAAAAACACCAATTACTTGAAAAACACAAAATGCTACACTCACACAATATGAAATAGATCAGTTTAATAACTTTATAACTATTAAGGGAATTTAATTTGTAATTTAGAAGCTCCCTAAAAGAATTCTGCAGACCCAGTGGGTTTCACTAGAACATTCTGGCAAATGTTTAAAGAAGAATTAACACCAATTATACACAATCTCTTCTAGAAAATAGAAGAGGAAGTACCACTTTCTATTTCATTACATGCTTCTAGTATTATCCTAATGCCGAAGCCAAACAAAAACAGAACAAAACCACGGAAACAGTAGGCCATTATGTCTTATTAATATAGATGCAAACATCCTTAACAAAATATTAGCAAATAAAATTCAGCAATGTCTAAAAAGAATTATGTGCCATGGTCAAGTGAAGTTCCTTCCAGGGATGCAACACTGGTTCAGTACTCCAAAATCAATCAGTGTAATCCATTATACTAACAGGTTAAAGAAGAAAAAATCACGTGATTGTATCAATTGATGCAGAAAAAGCATTTAAAAAATCCAATACCTATTCATAATAAGAAGTATCAGAAAAACAGAAAAAGAGAGGGACTTCTGCTGTTTGATAAAGAACATCTACAGAAAACCTGCAACAAGATCATACTTAATGGTAAAACATTGAATGTTTTCCTCTAAGAAACAGGAACAAAGCAAGGATCTCTGTTGTCACCATTTTAATTCAGCCTTATGATGGAAAGTCTGGCCAGTGCAATAGGCAAAAATGGTAAATAAAAAGGCATACAGATAAATAAAACAGTCCCTATTGGCAAATGACATGATTCTCCATAGAAAATCCCAAGGAATCAGGGGACAAAAACAAGCAAACAAACAAACAAAAAACAAAAACAAAAAAGCACAAACCTAGAACTAATAAGTAAGTTCAGTAAGATTGCTGAATACAAACCGACATACAAAAACCAAATTAGTTATATTTGAATATACTAGCAATGAACATATAGATACCAAAATTAAAAATGCATTTCTAATTGCTCATAAAATGAAACACTTAGGTATAAATCTAACAAAAATTCTACAGAATTTACATGCTGATAACTACAAAATCTTGATGAAATAAATCAAGATAGATCTAAATAAGCAGAGAGACATAAGGTGTTCGTAAATTGGAAAAATCAATGTAATAAAGATGCCAGTTCTCTTCAAATTGATGTATGAGATTTAATTCTGATAAAAACCCCAGCAAAAATTTGTGTATATCTAGACAGGATTTTTCTGATATTTATATGGAAAGTCAAGGGAGACAGAATAGCTAAAATAAATTTGAAAAAGAAAAACAAAGTGGGAGGAATCAGTTTACCTGATATGTAAGATTATTATATTGCTATTGTAGTCCATACTCTGTGGTGTTGGTGGAGAGACAGGCATGTATCAAAGGAACAGAATAGAGAACGTGGACAAAAAACCTACAAAATTCTGCCCCACTGATTTTTTATTAAATGTGCAAAAAACGTTCAGTAGAGGAAAGACAGCATTTTCAACAAATAGCCTTGGAACAGTTTGACACCCATTACAATGAAGAAACTTTACTTAACTCATAATTTGATACATGAGCTACGTTCTTTGATAGCTGCCCTGTGCACTTACCATAGAGTCCATAGCAGCCTTCAAGATAATCTAAGCCTCAGCCCACTCCTTATCTCCAACCACATTTCTACTAACCCCTAAAAGTTCTTCAAATGCATTGAATGTATTTCTGTTTATTTAATACATTTACCGTGATGTCGCTGTTGCGAAAAACACTTTTTCCTTCACTGTAAGTAAATATTTTTGATTTAAGTATCATTTTCTCAGAAAGTACTCCATGACTACCTGCAATCTAAATTATGTCTCTTATTTACACAATCACAATTCTGTATTGTTGAGAGTATTTTTTTAATTTTTTAAATTTGTAATTGAAGTATAGACGACACGATATTATATTAGCTTCAGGTGTACACATAGTGATTCAACAATTACATTATGAAATGCTCATCGTAAGTGTAGTTACCATCTGTCACCATACGAAGTTACTACGATATTATTGACTATATTCCCTATGCTGTGCTTCTCATCAAATAACATTTCTTCTACAAAATAAGTGTACTCAGGAAATTGTGAGGCAGTTTTAATGCTATTGTCACTATTCTAAAGAGAAAAAACAGAGAACGGTATGTGATGAGGACTTCACTGAGATTGTTTCTGAAGTTTATCAGACTATATTTCTGAGAAAATATGCACATTGAGTTAAGTATTTCTATATTACGTACTTGAAGCTAAATAATAAAGATTAAATACAATTAATTGATGCACTAATAATTTATTAGGTTTTGAAAATTAAACATTGAATTTCTAAGCAATTCCATATAAATAAGTAAATGCAATCTCAGTACAGTAGAAATATGATGAGTTCCATGCTCCAGAATCCATATTGCTATAAAAAAAGACCCAGGTCAAGCACGTGTTGGAATTTTGGATCTCAAAATATCCACAGATTCTAGGGCATGTAGAGTCACAGAAGCACAGGATTTGTAATTATAACATTTACCTTTGTCTATTTAATATCGTAATCTGTTTTCCCCCACTTGACTGCAAACTCGGCAGAGGCCATGGTTGTATCATTGTATCCATAGTGCCAAGGATTGTAGCTGACACAATGTAGAAGTTAGAATAGTAGCACAGTAAAGACTTCTTTTTGTAGAAATATACCACAGTAAAGGTATATTTAGAAAGGAAGAGAGACTATGGATGCTGGGACCCAAGATTTTTTTTTTTTTTTTAAGATTTATTTTTTTATTTGACAGAAAGAGAGAGTGCAGTGAGGGAGGGGCAAAGAGAGAGAGAGAGAGACTCTCAAGCAGACTCCCCACTGAGTGGGAAGCCTGACTCGGGGCTCGATCTCACAACCCTGATATGACCTGAGCCAAAATCAAGAGTCAGATGCTTAACTGACTGAACCACCCAGGCACCCCAAAGATTTCTTTTTGTAGAAATATAGCACAGTGAAGATTTCTTTTTGTAGAGCTATGCAGTCCACCTGAATTATCATGTGTAATCGAGCAGTAGTGACACTTCTGCAAATAGAGTGAATACTCAAAAATAGTTCTTCCTATGGATACCTAAAACCACAGGATGCTTGGTGTTTGTTTAGGAAAATAAAACTCCATGATTTTTATGAAGGTTCTTCTCTGTGTTGACATTTTGTTTGAGCCAATAAAAGCTACTATTTATTGCACACATTCTATGTCAGGCATGGTTGAAAAGTATAATATATTTTATATTATTTAATCTTTACAACAATCCTGCAGCATCATTTGTTTTCATCTGACAGACAGAAATTAAAAATCTGATGTTCAGAGAAATTAAGTGGTTTGCCTAAAGCCACATAGGTAGCGAGTGGTACAGATTGGACAGGAACTCAGCTTTGTCCAAGTCAGTATCCTCAACTCTACACTGCCTGCTTCCCTACATCTCCAAGGCCAACCTTTTCATGTCTGGTATAGATTTCTGACTGCTTATTTTGGAAGGTTACAGGTTGCTTCTATGTTCCTCCTTCAATGCTAAATTGAAATAAGAGATTACATCTGCTTTTTATTTTAATTTCACCACACAATGATAAAACCAGAAATTTAATGATGTTGAAAATGCTAAAATTTCATGATAAGGAATCTATATGGACAGTTTAGATGATAACTTAATTGATGCTTTTATCTACTGTGAATATAAAACAGCCAACTTCATTATGTAAACTACCTTCTTTGTATAACTACACAGGAACAATATTCTCTGAGAGCTAAGTTTCAAAGAGAACTAAACAATGGGAAGTTGATAAGTGAAGTGCACTGTTATCATTGAAAAGTTCACATTTTTTTAAGTCCTTTTTCTTAAAAAATGTCGATGGGACTTTAAAAAAAATTTTTTTATTGTTATGTTAATCACCATACATTACATCAATTGTTTTTGATGTAGTGTTCCATGATTCATTGTTTGTGTATAACACCCAGTGCTCCGTGCAGAGCGAGCCCTCTTTAATACCCATCACCAGGCTAACCCATCCTCCCACCCCCCTCCCCTCTAGAACCCTCAGTTTGTTTTTCAGAGTCCATCGTCTCTCATGGTTCGTCTCCCCCTCCGATTTCCCCCCCTTCATTCTTCCCCTCCTGCTATCTTCTT